>NC_056740.1:292428895-292433895 GCF_019279795.1 Protopterus annectens
AGACATGCTGAGGGTGTGTCTGTGTAAAGGCAGTTTTGATACGGCTTGCTCAGCGTTGCCCGTCGGTTAGCTTGTTTGTGGTCGCAGCTCTCCAAATGGGGATGCAGCTGGTTTAAGCCTCATTTGGCTATCGGCACACATATTACGCTCAGTTCAGTTAGGGGCACATATATTTAGCATGTTAAACCTATGCTCAGCTACGGGCACTCATTTTGCACCAGTTAAACCACTGCTCATCTACGGGCACATGCACTCACCCTGTTAAACTGTAGCTCAGCTATGGGCACATCTGGCATTTTTTAGTCTTTTGTTACCTCACATTTCTTCAATATAAATGGGCTATTTCATTACAATTTACATATCTTGCGGTTTTATGTGTACATATTTGTCAGGGACTTGTTTCCTGCTTATTTTGCAAAAAAAAAAAAATTGGTGTTGTGGGGGCTCGAACCATGAATGCCTGCTCTGCAGCCAACATCTCTACCGCTATGCTATTGCTTCCTGGCTTATTTTGCATATTTAGTTCTTTTATGCTTTCCCATTGACTGCTACCTGTAGCTGCGCTACGGGCACGCCCGCGCAAACGAGCGCACTCACGGTTAAACATTTTTACAATTTAAAAAAAAAATGACATGTTCATTTATATTTCTTTTATGTTTCATAGTCTGTAGGGGCATGTGTTGTGTTGTGTTTATTCACATTTCCGTGGACTCTGTTGTGGGTGTCTACTTTGGGCACTTTTACACTTCTGGGGGCGTGTCCGCTTGCAGGGCTCAGCCTACGGACACGCCCCCACATGTCTTACACGGACCGTGTTAGACTTAGGTGTGATTCAGCATGCTCTCATGAATATGCAGAGCATGCTGACATCACTCCGTTTAACTGCAGCCTCCGTGTAAGAGTTATAACTCTTACACGGAGGCTTCGTGAATCCTGCCCCAAGCCCCCCTTCCCCTTAACACCTTAGTGTAAACTGAGAATGGGCAACCTTAGAACTGAAACTAAAAAAGTTATAAACAAATTCAGATATATAATATAAAAACAGCTTATTAAGGCTAACATACTAATCCAATCTTTATTAATTAAGAAACTAACTCACAAACAAAATGACTAATTAATTAGCTAACAAAAACATCTACCACTAGACATCCATCAGAATAAATATTAATACTTATAAACTGAATCACTTTTAACAAAGACTGCTTTCATACCAAATACATACTTCATCAGGTTTGTGTGTAAAAACATATCATAATATTAATGAACATGTGTATAAATTAGTTAGGAAGACCTTCTACATTGCCCACCTTATCATGAAGGGATTCTCATCTGGATCAAGGGAGGTCATAGTCTCCCTATACTCATCACTCATCAGACCAATGATTGAGTACAATGCCCCATTCGGAATGTATCTGACCCGACACTTGCAGCAGCTGGAGAGGCCACAAAAGTTCCTCACCAAAAGGATAAAGGGTCTCAAACATCTGTCCTATGCTGCCCGACTGAAAGAACTCCAGCTCTATTCAGTCGCTACCGCTGCTCAGAGGTGACCTTTGCCTAACATACAAGGCCATGTCAAACCCAGATTTGATGAATATGCTTCACCTCAAAAATCTAGATCCGTCAGAGCCACAAGGCGGAGACTTAAACCTCGACACGGCTATTAATAGGGCGTGCTGGAGGATAGATTCATCACCCAAAGACTCCCTATGCTGTGGAATAAAATCCCGGTATATGTGAGGCAGAGCACCTCGCTGGCCTTGTTCAAGAGAAATCTTGACCAATGGATGGGAGATCGCAGATATACCCCAGGGATTACCTCAGTGTCACTGCTCAACAGAGGCACAGAAAAATAATGGGTATAGTTCCCCATACTAAAGGGGTGGCGTAAGCCACAAAACTATGGGCTAGGCTTGTAAATGCCCTCGGGCAGATAGCCTAGTATGAACTTATGAACCTATGAACCTAAATCTACAAGTGAACACCTAAGTAGGCTGAAAACCATAGCTATAATTGCTAAGGTGGAATTACAGTGAAAAATGTTAAAAATAAAGCATTAAGGACTTGGGAAGCTGTTCAAGTGTGGCATCTAACTAAGACATCACTTAGTTTGAATGATTAAAAGTGCACTCAGTAGTATCAGAAAACAGCACCAATATCAATTATTTTCATTATAAGATATTTACAATGTTTGATATTTTTTTATAACAACATTAGCATGTATAATATTAGCATGAAATGTCAGCATTAATCAGTCCCATATCAGACTTTTAATAGTCTTTTAAACAGTGGGGCAGTTTTAGGAGTTCTAGTTTGCTTTTTGTGGAGCAATAATACTTATGCCCTGTTTTTCTAAAAGAGTTCAGTTTAGCTGCCACAGTAGTTCACATTTTTCTAAAAGATTAGGGATGTCCACTTCTAGTTCCAAAAGGTCCACATGAGCAATGCTTTGAGATTTAAAGACAATGTGTATTTTGTGAAGCTGCAGGTGCTGAGCCAGTGCATTATTCTTGCACTTAGCTCTAATTTCAGAAAGATGTCCAGAAATGCTTCTTTTAAGTCTGTTGAACATTTTTCCCACATAAGCTGCTTCACAGTCATTGTAAGTTGCCCTGTAAACTACCTGCATTGAGTTACATTCACCTCCTGTGTTGGTTTTAATCAGTCCCCTGGATTCAACAAACTTCTGTGCAAGAATAGCTTATTCTTGCATGGAAGGGACAGTTCCCGTGCAGCATGGTGCAGAAGGTGTGCTGCCATGCTCTAAAACGGATATGGTTATGTGTGCGAGTGTAGGGGGCGTGTCTGAGAGCAGTGCTCTCACAATACACATGCCCCCTGCACTCGAGAATTGTCATTTGACAATTCAAAATAAATGAAAGTCTTCACGGACACTTCAGTATCTGTGGAGAAAATAAAAGACAGCCATACCTCTCAACTTTACAGATATTCACAGAATGTCCAGATTTCTGCTTCATATTTTTGGTGTGTTCCTCTTAAAATCTGCACTTGTCTGGCAAATAGCCTGGAATTGAAGTCATTAAATAATGGCAAATATTTGAGTTTAAGACTCTACATCCTCAGAAAATTCATGCTAATCCAAAGCCTATCATTCTATCAATGTTCTAAGTGTGTAATAGCAATATTTAAAATATATTCCTTAATTGTTTCTTCCTGTGTGCAATAAAGTTTAAGCATAGCTGAGTGGGTGTGCCCGTCGTGCAGCTATGCATATCAGAGTTTAAACATCAAAAGAAGCTAAATAGAAATATATACAATACTAATAGCAAAACAGGAATAGTGTAGTGGTTAGAGCGTTTGTCTAGTATGCAGTCAGTCACAGTTTGAACTTCACAGCAGTCCATACTTTTTCATATGTGAAACACAACTAAAATGTATTTTTCATAAATAGGTAGCGAATATTATTACGTATATGGTAACCAGGGTAGTGTAGCAGCCCTAAATGTGAGGTGTCAATGAAATTTAAAGTTTAAGCAAGATTTAGAGTAGTTAAGTGGATTTGCACACTGGTAAGCAGGGCTAAGCATCTGCCCCTTTAAGCAATAGTTATCTTAGCTAAGCAGGTTTGCCCAATGCTTAGCTTAGTTCAGCAGTTTTAAAACTGTCCAATCATGGTAAAGGGTGGGAAATTAGCCCTATTTAAACCACACAGGCAGGAATACACCTCATAGCCAGTTGTAGCTCCCCACTGTAGGTACTATGGCAAGTGTTGGTGAAGGTGTGCGTTTTCGGGTGCAGCGCTGGGCTATTCAGGAGTCCAGGGTCATGGTTGGACTCCTCATTAAAGACCATGAAGTGTGACTGCTGCAGGACCAGTACCAGGGCTCCCAATACAAAGCAGAGGCCTGGGACCAACTTGCCCGAGATCTCACCACTGCCACTGGGATCCCTCGAACTGGTGAACAGGTCCAACACCACTTTGCTAACTTGAATGCTCTAGCCGTGTGTAAGTATTAGTCAAAATAAGTGTTCTCCAAAGTCCAGCCTGTGTATGAGTTGGATGGGTATGCATAAATGTTTTCTCTTATCTCCTGTATAGCTGCACATGAGAGGGCTGTGAACTTGGAAGCCCACGCCAGCAGGCTGCAAAGGCTGCATCGCGAGGCTGGTGAGTAACAATCTAGCTGGTATTATGTAGGGCAAATAAATAAAACATAGTAGAATGTCACCTTGCAGTATAAAAATGGGTATGTTTTTTAGTGACTGAAGAAGCCAGTAGGAGAGTAATAGTGACATAGGGTTATATATCAATAAATATGTAATTACCTGTCAATAAAAGTGAAAACACCAGACTGGTTGTGTTTACTCTGGTAGTGTATGACTTGAAAGTTTCATGCACCAAGATCTGATATCAGAATAGTAATGTTGTGTTAACCACTGTTTTCCACACTGTGCTATTTCAAAAAGTATGTATAGTAATGTTTATAAAAGAATGTTATAATCACAAGTTCAGATTGTACAACCAAGAGAGAATTAGAAAGAAAACATTCAAGCATTCAAGGAAATGACAGCATTTTCTCAATAGCTCATTTTGATGAAACACAAACATGCTATATTTTTAGCAGAAACAGTCACGGTACGAATCTCAGGAGTGGTAGTAAGCTGTATGCATAATTTCAAGTAGGATTTTGTGAATATGTGTAGAAACAGTCAGGTAGTGTCAACATAAATTCACTCCACAGATCATCCAGGTGAAAGAAGGTATAAAGCAGATATAAGAAGCCTGTAGTAATACTGTGTCCAACACCCACAGTCCAACACTAAGGCTGCAAATGTCAGTAAGATAAGTACATACACCAAGTGGTCTCCCCCAAGAAATGTTTAAAAATGTCATGCTGTCACAGCTGCTGGTCCCTGCTACCAACAACCAGGGTGACTCAATAGAAATCAAGGCAGAGTATGTCAGTAGCACACACACAGTATGAGTGTACATATATAACCCTGACTATGTGAATATGGGTAGAAACAGTCATGCAGTA
>NC_056740.1:292438895-292508895 GCF_019279795.1 Protopterus annectens
GGAAGGTCTACAAGAGGGTAGTGAGACCAGCTATGTTATATGGGTTGCAGACAGTGGCTTTGACAAAAAGGCAGGAAATAGAGCTGGATGTGGCAGAGTTAAAGATGTTAAAATTTGCATGGGGTGTGACGAGGGTAGACAGAATTAGGAATAAGTATATTAGAGGGTCAGCCCAGGTTGGAAGGTTTAGAGACAAAGCCAGTGAGGCAAGATTACGTTGGTTTGGACATGTGCTGAGGAGCGATGCTGAGTATATTGGGAAAAAGATGCTAAGGATGAAGTTACCAGGTAACAGGAAAAGAGGAAGGCCTAAGATAAGGTTTATGGATGTGGTGATAGAGGACATGCAGGTGGTTGGTATGACAGAGCAAGATGCAGAGGACAGGAAGAAATGGAAACAGATGCTCCACTGTGGCGACTCCTAACGGGAACAGCCAAAAGAAGATGATGATGATGATGATGCTATATATATATATATATATATATATATAGAGAGAGAGAGAGAGAGAGATACAGCCACATTCATATCCACATATATGCATACATACATATATATAGAAAGGTGAATAAATACATACATAAATATATATATATATATATATATATATATATATATATATATATATATATATATGTGTGTGTGTGTGTGTGTGTGTGTGTGTGTGTGTGTGTGTGTATACAGAAATATACAGAACTATATGACAGCTACAAACACATGCAATCAGAGGGTCATGCTGCTGTACACTAGAAGTCTAAATCTGAAAATGCACTCACTGGAAGTATCCCTTAAAATGGGGAACAATGGCATCTGTGCTCTAACAGAGACCTGGTTAAAGGCAGCAGGAAGCACCCCTGCAATACCATCCTATAACTCATTCCACAACTTTTGGCTGCAGGAATTTGACTGAAGCTCCAAATGTAGTGGTATTTTCATATTCATTAAGGATGCACACACTTCCAGAGTGGTAGACCAACATTATGCATTACAGATCCTTCAGGCGTAGCTAACATTGGGTAAGACAGTGGTTCAAGTTGCAGCCTGCTATAGGTCCCCAAACATGTCTCAAGACTCACACTCCATGTCCCTAAACACCCTGGAGAATATTAGTGTCCAACCTAACACTCTCATACTGGTTGACTTCAGCTACCCCACCATTAACTGGGAAAGCTACTCATGTACTGATGCACATGCCCATCACATCAATCTGGTCATTCCTAACATTTGCGACTGTTGCTCTACACCAATAGACAACTCCTCCCTTGTTATATCTGAACATAAATTTATCACCTTTGAAATCCACAGCCCTCCCACCCCCTGTACTCAGGTAACCACCATGAAAAGCATTTCCAAAGCTAACTATGGCCTCATAAAAACACAGATGGCTAACCTCACAGTAGCCATGCAAATGGAGACTAGTTGCATGACTGCAGAAGCAAACAACAATGCACTATGAACACATACACAAATGCATGGATACAGCCATAACTAATGCAACCAGGACCTTCACATCCAAAAAAAGGAAGCTGATCTGGTGGTCACCTGCCATAAAGAAACTGTACAACAGAAGGAGGGAACTGATATGGAATAAGGTGAGGTCCCAAGACTGGAAATATACCAGGGTGTGGTAATTGTGGCTGAGTGGTTAAGGCAATAGACTAGAAATCCATTGGAGTTTCCCCACACAGGTTTGAATCCTGTCGATTGTGGTGTTCTTTGTTGGAGGGAAGCCTTCAAGCTTATCAGTGGGAGTGGTAAGCACTAGGTAGCCTATCTACCACAAGAGGAGTGGTTACTGGCCCTGAAAGTGAAGTTTATTGGCTGTTTGGGCAGTTTTTTCCATCTCTTTCAACTTCTGGTTTAAAAGCCCACATTTCCGCTTGTTTCCCACATTTCCTGTAACTAGTCTAGTCCAGATACAAATTTGCTGTATCCAGGACTGTTTGTAAGCTTCTGAGCCCCCCAAGCCTTTTTTGTGTCAGAGGGTAGCCTTCTAGCATGTCAGTGGGAGTGGTAAGCACTAGATAGCCTATCTACCACAAGAGGAGTGGTTTCTGGCCAGAAATTGTAGTTTATTGTCCGTTTGGGCAGTTTTCCCATCTCTTTCAACTTTCTGGTTTAAAAGCCTGTGTTTGCACTTGTTTCCCACCTTTTCTGTAACAAGTTTACATATTTGCTGTATCCAGGATGGTTTGTAGCTTCTGAGTAGTGCCAAAGTCTGCTTTTCAAATTTTCCCTTAGACCTGCTAGTTCTCTCCTCTCCTGCACTTTTACTAGCTTATCAGTCTAGCTCTTTACCAGACTTCTTGTAGCAATTATTGTAGCACACAAAAGTGCTACCAGCACTAAACATTCTACAAGGAAACAGTGCTAGTACTTATTATTAATACCCACCCATCCAAGCATGTCTAAAGGTCAGCTCCCTGTCCTTTCTCCTATTAACCTGGTGAACTTGGGTATCCTGAGGAAATGTAGCAACTGCCTCATGTACACTGTCAACCCTCTCCTCTTACCTCCCAACACTCAGACTTGTGAGAGATGCACTTATATATCTAAATTGGAAGCCACGCACTCTCCAGCCAAGACTGGAATAGCTGGTCAAGAGGCAAAGGTCAACACTTGGACGACACCACATGGAACACATAGTCCTCCAGAACACACACCAGCACTGCCTTCACATAAAATCACAAACCACACACCCACCTTTGTGGAGGCTCTCAATAAAAATCTACCCAAGCAGCAGAGATCTCCAAGGCAGTAACACACTCGACTACCACAACACAACACTAATCATGAGACACATAACTCTTCTAAACAGTGTGCCACTCAACCCAAGCCCCTAAGGCAGAACAGCATGCCCTACACACTAGTCATAGGTGACTCGATAGTGAGGCACACTGATGTCCCACTCATTAGATTCAATAAGGAATAAGTAACAGTCAGCTGCCTGTCAGGTGCCAGGATCTGCTACATAACGCATGCACAACAGGTACAAATATGACTCTGTCATTATACATGTGGGTGTGAATGACCTGAGATGTACCTCCCTGGACTACATGAAAAGAGGCATGGAGGAGCTCTTGAATTATGTAGCCCAGGCGGGTATGACCCTAGCCCTGAGCAGCATCCTACCATCACCCAGAATTATACCACAGTGCAAGCAGAAAATGATCGATTTGAACAATTGGCTAAGTTTCTGGTGTCATTCTAAGGGGATCCAGTATCTGTTTGCCTGGGAAGACATAATTAACAGACCTCGATGCTTTGCCAGAGATGGTTGTTCCAAAGACCAAATTATCACCGTAAGAGCTACAAAGAAATACATTCTGAGGGTCATGCTGCCTAATGCTAGAAGTCTAAATCTGAAAATGCACTCACTCGAAGCACTTCTTACAATGGAGAACATCGACATTTGTGCTGTAACAGAGACCTGGTTCAAGGCAGCAGAAAGCACCCCTGCACTACCAGGCTATAACTCATTCCACACCTTTTGGCCCCAGAACTTGGACCGAAGCTCCAAAGGCGGTAGTGTTTCCATATTCATAA
This sequence comes from Protopterus annectens, assembly GCF_019279795.1. Classification (NCBI taxonomy): domain Eukaryota; kingdom Metazoa; phylum Chordata; order Ceratodontiformes; family Protopteridae; genus Protopterus; species Protopterus annectens. The sequence goes on from NC_056740.1 coordinate 292,442,440, forward strand.
AGGATGTGCACACCTCCAGACTGGTAGCCCAACATAACACATCAGAGATACTTCAGGTGTAGCTAATATTGGGTAAGACAGTGATTCAGGTCCCAGGACTCACACTCCACGTTCCTAAGCACATTGGAGAATATTAGGGTGCAATCTAACACTCTCATACTGGGCAACTTCAACTACCTCTCCCTTAACTGGGAAAACTACTCATGTATGAATACGCTTGTCCAACATTTCCTGGAATTCATTAATTCAAATGCCCTGGACCAGGTTGTTCTTACCCCCACTACAGGTAGCAACATCCTTGACATGGTCATTACTAACATGGGCGACTGTTGCTCTTCACCAATAGTTAACTCCTTGGTTAGATATGACCACAAACTAATCACCCTGGAAAATCCACCCCCACCCTCCCCGCAAAGATAACCACCATGAAAAACTTCTCCAAAGCTAACTTTGGGCTCCTAAAAACAGAGGTGGCTAATTGCATGACTGCCGAATCATACACCAATGCACTGTATGAACACGTACACAAATGCATGGATCTCGCCATACCCAATAGAACCAAGACGCTCTCCTCCAAAAAAGGAAGCCAATCTGGTGGTCCCCTGCCATAAACAAACTCTACAACAGAAGGAGGAAACTGATGTGGAGGTGAAGTCCCAAGACTGGAAAAACTCCTTTATCAGCCTCAACAAAAGTTGAGAAACCTCATCAAATTCTGTAAAGCTAGCTATGAAAACAGAATTGCAGCAGATAGTAAGGACAACCACAAGGTCTTCTATAGCTACGTAAAGAATCTCCATGGCAATACCCAGATTTGCTCTGAGCTACTGCACAATGGTACCTCCTATACCGAGCCAACAGATATTGCCAATATACTGGCCGATAGATTCAATGCCAACTATACCCCACCAAAGGACCAATCACAATACCAGTAGATTGCCAGGCACCCAGTATTACTGCTGCACATGTTAAAACAGCACCATCCAAGGCCAAGAATACAGCTTCCATGGTACCTGAAAATATCATTGGCTGTGTCCTACATGAGCTACAGTGACCTGGAATCTGCAGACTCAGGATCCCACACAGTTTACTTTTGTGATGGGTAGGTCATACCTGCTCAGTCAACTTCTTGGCGTCAGTCACCTGAGCTGTGGATGAAGGCAAGGTGGCACATACAGCCTACATTGATCTGGCCAAAGCCTTTGATAACATTCCCCATTCAAGAATCATGCAATAACTCACTAAGCTAGGCATCAACCCCTATATCACTAGGTGGGAAAAGAGGAACAAACACATGGGGTAGATTGGACATACTGCTGTCATACATTCAGACAGTTGCAGATGTCACTGGGTTTGTTGTAACATCTTTTATGAGGAATATGACTTTGGTAATACCAATAGAAGTGAGTATTTACTGACTGCATTCCCCAGATTCCACGACTGATTTACCAAGGACACCAACTGTCTGGGGAACAGACAAAACATAACAGGCAGACATGTGGCCAGTCTGTGGACAGCGTGCCAGTGGAGAGATATGTCAGAGACATATCACTGTGAGTTGTGACGTCACACACTAAATTCATGTCCACACAAACCCTGTCAATCTATCAATTCACCATGTGTATAACAGCACTGATGACATTGAATCTGTTCACAAATCTGGGGATATGTCCCCCAGGTTGGTTAGCTGTCTCCACATGTCCTATCCTCTGAAATATTACCACCTACTGTATGTGAATTTGTAGGCCACCACCTCTGTAATGTCCCTCACACAAGGAAGGAACTGGGGCAAGGCCCACATTAAGGAATGTCCCATATATTGGAATTAGCAGCAGTGTCCAGGCCCTCAGCACAATAGAATGTGGGCACCTACATAGTGGTATGGCGTAGCAATACCTGACATCAGCACATCTGTACAGAGGACAGAAAGAAAGTAAATAGCCAACAGGTTATGCATTAGGATGAATGTTTTGTAAGATAGACATCTGAAACTGAAAGGTATGCCATTACTACATGACACCAGTCATCAATGACATGTCCAAAAAACATAGTAGTCTACAGTTAATATCAACATATCAGATCAATATCCAATAGGAGATACTTAAAAACATACAGCTCAAATACCAAGAACAAGATAATCAGCACTCAGAGTCCAGATTTGCATGCAAGGGTGTATGGTTCCAGTACCCCAGATTTGTGAACAGGTTCAATGTCATCAGTGCTGTTATACACATGGTAGCAAAAGCATTTGACATGGTTAACCACCAGCTGCTACTCCACACACTGAACACTCTGTACTTAGACAACCAAACCCTTGATTGGTTTCATGCTTATCTCTCCAACAGACAACAGGCAGTACTCTGGCAGAATCAGCTCTCTCAACTCTTACCTAATACCATAGGGGTCCCTCAAGGTTCCATACTAGGACCTCTTCTCTTTTCAGTCTTTATAAATGATATTCATACAGTCATCCCTCAGGCCATCTGCATTCAATATGCAGATGACTCTACACTACTCTGCTCTGATACATCCTTAGTCAACCTACTATCCACAACCCAGCTCACTTTGACTACAGTAGAAAAATGGTTATCAGGCCAAAACCTGATCCTGAACCCAAACAAAACCAAACTACTACTCTTTCATCCTACCCAGAAACCCTCTCCTATTCCCTTTACTATACAATCCAACAACGGGACTATCATCTCCCCTGACTCCCATACCAAACTCCTTGGAGTTACCATTGACAATAAACTGCGATTTGACATGCAGGTTAACCAGACCATCAAAACCATTAACAAGAAACTAGGGTCTCTATACAAAATAAAATCTTTCCTAACTCCAAAAGCCAAAGTAGCCATCGCCCGCTCACATCTCCTCTCAACCCTACTATATGCCTCCCCCATACTGACTAACCTTTATAAAGTTGATCTGAACAAACTTACAAACTGCTATAATAACATTGCCAGATTTGCAACTGGCATGCCTTACAGGACCTACCACTGCCAAAACCTAAAAAACCTGGGCTGGATTGAACGGCCAAACCTTCTCCATTTGAACCAACTCCTTGAGGCTTTTAAAATTCTCAAACAACCTGGCAACTCTCCAGCACTGAAAAACCTTATTATACTGTACACTAATCTCAGCTGCCTATGCTCATCAAATAGGCTACTTGTCCAAACAGTCGAATCCCATAACTCAGGGGGAGATACTCTGTTTGCCAACACTATTGGTAAAATATGGAACTCCCTCCCCTCTAACCTCACTCTATCAAGCTCCCTGGTCCAATTCAAAAAGGATCTAAAACTCCATTTCAAGTCATACTGGCTATGTCAGTGCTCTGTCCCAGACTAACTCTTCTTGATGAAGCCAAAGTCCATGCTCCAACTAATGAATATCCCTAGGACTTAAACTCTTTCATTTATGATCTAACACTGTATTACCAAATCGAATAGATGCCCAAAACATGAAGCTTGACAACCTCCTACTATGTAATAGTATAATTTCCGCTGCTATACAACTGTACTTTGTGAGTGCTACTCCTAAGATGTTACTTCCTTAGGTCATATGCATATCTCATGGTCTTTTCCTCATTGCACATGCTATGTTTCTCCTATGTGCTATTAATGTAACAATATGTAACTTTGTAAATTGTATGACATTTGCTTTTGTATCCCGTACGTTATTTGCTGTAAATGTGGAGCTTTTCTCCCCGGGCCTCGGCTGAAAATGGACATGTGTCCAGTCGGATCATCCCAGTCAACAAATGTAAAATAAAATAAAAATAAAAATAAAAATACTACAATCTGCAATCTACTCTTACTTGTAAAAGCACTGTTAAAAGTATTTAACGTAATGATACAATACGTGTTAAACTATTTTTGTCAACCAGTGCACTGTAGCTGGTGTAGCATGCAAGTGTGACTGCATAGCAGGTTTAAGCGTTACTTAAATGTAAATGCTAAGCAGATTTGTGCACTTGTAAGTGAAGTCTACATGGTGTAAGCGCCTATTTATTTAATCATATGTTACCGCTGCTTACCATCACTCAAACCCGTGCAGACATGCTCAAAGCTGCTCAAAACTGCCTTAACCACTCTGTATCCAACAGTCCTTGCTCTGCCTAGCAACAAAATAAACAGCCCTTGCACCTAGGACCCTGCACATCATAGCCAATACAATTTACCAGTAAGCCACCTCAGCTGTATGGTTTTAGGATGTTTTCTCAAACATACCCTTCTTTGCAGACAGTTTACAATAGGGAAGACGCACTGTGCAATTAGGAAGGATTAGTATCTATAAATACATATATCTGAATAGAAACATACATAGAGAGAGAGAAAGAGGGATATGTAGAGAGATCCATATATGTGTACAACAATATATAGATACATTACCAATAAATACTGAGATGTACACACACACACACACACACACACACACACATATATATATATATATATATATATATATATATATATATATATTCACTTCATGATCTCGAAATACTGAAATATTGAATTTCAGTATCACAAAACTATGAAGTCGAATACCCTAAAGACCGGACATACACAAACCTGATACCAAAAATCACAAATCCACAAAAATCGCAAAAAACACACATCACACACTACAAAACACATACATACACGAATGTACATACCTCCCAACATTTCCCTATAACAAACATAACACACTCTCACAACCAAACACATACACACACCTACCCTTAGTATATGCAGGGGGCCAAGACCCCTGCACCCCCATGTGGGGGGCTGTGCCCCCCCCACTTATATATATACTAACTCCGAAGTTGCACAACACTCCATAACACGCACAACCCAGCACCTCACATTCCACACCCCCGCACAAACACACATCACATACACACAAACACCAGCACTCCCAACACTAACACATTCACACTGCACAACTCCTACCCTAACCCACACCTCAAACATCCCAACACTCTCAAACACACACAAACCCTCCCAAACCCCTAAAAAAGTACACTTACCTAACGCACTATCCGTACATGGGTCCGACATTTTGCATTCGACACTTCTGGGTTTTTGGTTTCCGTCCGTTTGACTTTACAGGCTCGAAATTCTAAAATTCGATATTTTAGCATTTCGAGCATGTAAAGTGAACCCATATATATATATATATATATATATATATATATATATATATATATATATATATATATACACACACACACACACACACACACACACACACACACACACACACACACACACACATATATATATATATATATATATAGATAGTACAAACATACATACACACACACACACACACACACACACACACACACACACACACACACACATATATATATATATATATATATATATATATATATATATGCATACATGTCCCAAAATGCACATACAAACATATGCTGCTGATAGACAATCCACAACTGGGGCAGAATGCAGAGTTGGATACAAAAGCAGCCATGACACTCACATCTGCCTCTCCCCACAGTCCAAATAAATAAATGAACAGTGCACTGCTACAAAATCATGATAGACCATACACAACGGCCAGACATACAACAACCTCTTTTGCAAAACAAATAACCTGCCACCATCCACACAACATCCACATGGATGATGCCCACTGTCAACCCTCTACACAGAAATGAATGGAGAATTAAGGATTATGCAATCAAGTGTCCAACACTGGGGGGAATAAGATAATTCAGGGACAGGAATGTAGCTCACCATGACACCCACTTTGACAGCCATGATGTACAGTGAAAAGCCACACATCCACCTTCCCAGAGGCACTCAATGGACATTTATCCAAACAGCACAGACCGGGAAGACAGACACCCACTCAGACACCTCGACATGGCACATGCCAAGGGACACACATTTAACCTACACAGTGTACCCCTCAACCTAAGCTCCTAAGGCTAACCACCTTGCACAATACAGTGATCATGCTTAACTCAATACTGAGGCACACACATATCCCACTCACTAAGTTTAATATGGAACAGGTAACAACCAAATATCTATTACATGCCAGCATCCAACACATGACACAGCCAGTCATGGCACTCCACAACAACTACGAGTATCACTCTGTATTGATGTGGGTGTGAATGACTTGGGACTCACCTCCCTGAACTACATGACAAGAGACATGGTTGAACTCTCTGATTATGTGGTTCAGGCAGGTGTGACAGTAGCCCTGGGCAGTGTACCGCTGTCACCCAGAATGATGCTGCGGTACTATCAAGAGATGATTGACTGCAACATTGGCTTCCATGTTATCTGTCATTCTCAGGGAATCCAGTACCTCTCTGCTTGGGATGACATGATTGACAGAACCAATAACCTGCAACAGATGTCTTACATCTGTCACCGCTGGGTTTCCAGGTACTGGCTAAGTGTCTTTCTGCCCATATGATGCCTTATTAGGCAGTGTTCATAATGTTATTACCACTATAACAGCTACACATGTATGCAATCTGAGGGTCATGCGGCTCAACAGTAGGCATCTAACTGTCAGGATGCAGTCACTCATAGCAGTCAGTGGAGTGGAGGACACATGTCTGCTGTAATGGTGAGGTGGTTCACAGCAGTAGACAGCAGACCTGCAATATCAGGCTATGATGCATTCCACAGCTGTCAACTCACAAACATGGACCACACTGCACCTCCACAGGTGATGTTGTCTCCATATTCATTATGGCTAGGAACACCTCCAGACTAGTATCCCATCATAATGCATAATGCATTGGAGATACTCCTGATACAACTGCCTTGGGGTAATAGTGCAATCCAAACCATAGCCTACTATGGGTTCACATCTATGTCCCTAGACTGTCAGTGCACATTTCTCAATGCCCTGCCATCTATGATGGTCCAGCACAACAATGACATAATATGAGTCTTCAACTACCCCTCCATCACCTGGGGAAAGTAGCCAAGCACCAGTACAGTGGCCCAACACGTCTGGGATTCATCATTTCCATTGCCCTGGACCAGCTCATACTGACCCCCGGTAGAGGATGCAACAGCCTTGACCTGTGTTGACTACTTAAATATGGGACTGTTGCTCATCCACAGATGTCAATTCCTGCATGGTGAGATTCACATAGGCTGTAATCAGCATCGAACTCAACATGTCAGCCACACCCCCCACAAAGGTAACCACCTTGCAAAACCTCTCTAAAGCTGACTTTGCAGCCATGAAAACAGGAGTGGATGTCATTACTGCACCCATGACAATGGAAAATAGCTGTATGACTGTGGAATCATACACATAGGCACTGTACAAACAGGTACATGAATGCATGGTACTAGCCAGAGCCAACAGAAACCAGACACTGTCCTACAAACACTGGGAGACAATGTGATGGTCCCCTGCCATTACTAAAGTGTACATCAGAAGGAGGACACTGTTGCAGAGAAAGGTGGTGCCCCATGACTGTTAAACTCCCTTATTAACACAACTTTGGATCCCTCATGGAATTCCCTACAGGCATCTATGATGGCAGACATGCAGCAGATACTGATGACAGTCACAACAGCCTTTGATAATTACATCAACAAACTCCACAGCATTAAACACAAGTGGTGTGAGTTACTGCACAATGCTAATACCTATCCCGAGACAACAGATATTGGCCACAGTCTTGGCAACACATTCATTGCCAGCTTTACCCCTCTCTCACCCCACAAGTGAAGTGCTGAGTGAATGTGTTCTCACATGCTGTATCCTGTTTCTCTTCTAGGTATCTGTGTGTCACCAGGATGTGGCCCTGCAGCAAGACCACCATGTCATAGGCAGGGTACAGTATGTGCATAGAAATCCTCGGTCTGTAACACAGTGATTGCATATGCCTCACACACACATTTGCCAGGACTGAGATCCATAGGTTCATTGCTTCATAGGTGTGTAGTAGGTGAATGGGCCTGAAGGCTCTACAAGGCTAGCCCAAGGGAATACCCTGGCATCAGGCACATGAAAATAGTCCCCAGTGTGGTTCAGGAGTATAGTCACTGGAGTGGTCCCCAGGGGTGGGTATTGTATTCTCTATCCACTCATCCAGATTTCTGTTGTGGGTGGACAGTGATGTGCACTGCTTCACATGTATGTGATTTATATTCCATAACATGGTCAGTGTCTGGGTTGTGCACATGTCCCACATGCATGTTCTTTGAAGTGTGGAAGTGTGCTTGAGGTCTCTGGGGCATGTTGTGTGGACATATTGGTATCTTCAGAAGTAGCATTCCTGACCTCATTTGGTAAGATCTGGCTATGTAACTGAGGTAGTTATTGCACCTACATAGACAGTATGATATGGGGATTCATTGGAATTATTGGCATCTGTCCATACAGGGCATGTGTATAAGACATGGTATTCCCTTTGTGGGGTATGTTTGCAGACTCTACAGTTGTTGCAGATGTCCAGTGGGGAACATGGCAAAAGGGCCACTGTATACTTTTTGCTGTTTTTTACCTAAAATACCTTCTCTTGCTTACTTTAAACAAGCTTAAACTGTTTTTTTAGCTGTTTGTTGCATTATATATTATCTACACTTAAAGTTACATTTGGTTGAAAATTGGTCGAACGTTTGTTTGTTTGTTAAATTTAACTGTTGAGGCTGCCCACTAAAGTGTGCTAGCCTGTGTAACTGATTTATTACTGTTTACTGCATTTCTGTGTGCTTTCTATCTCAAAAACAAAAACAAAAAAATATCCTTCTTTTCCTGCCTCTCCTCGACTAGTTTAGACCAGTATACAGGCTTTGCTGTATTCTGGGCTGTGGTGTAGTTCCTGTGTTGTCCATTGCCTTACTTGGATAGAAGGAAGTTTCTTTGCTCACCAGTGGGAGTGGGGAGCCTTGAGCAGCCTATCTGTCCCTGAAGGAGTGACCTCAGCACAAGAGCTTGCAGTAATTGGTTGTTTTGGACCCATTTCCAGCTCTTTTGAAGTTCCCTGTTTAAAATCCACCTCTGAGTGTTTTTTTCTGGCTATACTACTCAGAAACAGCTCCTTGTGGTCCTGCAGAGTGGTCCTAGCAGCAGAGAACTGAGAAAAGTGACTACTTTCCTGATTTAAGTATTTTTTGCTGTTTTTTACCTAAAATACCTTCTCTTGCTTACTTTAAACAAGCTTAAACTGTTTTTTTAGCTGTTTGTTGCATTATATATTATCTGCACTTAAAGTTACATTTGGTCGAAAGTTTGTTTGTTTGTTTGTTAAATTTAACTGTTGAAGCTGCCCACTAAAGTGTGCTAGCCTGTGTAACTAATTTATTACTGTTTACTGCATTTCTGTGTGCTTTCTATCAAAAACAAAAAAACAAAAAAAAATATCCTTGTTTTCCCGCCTCTCCTCGACTAGTTTAGACCAGTATACAGGCTTTGCTGTATTCTGGGCTGTGGTGTAGTTCCTGTGTTGTCCATTGCCTTACTTGGATAGAAGGAAGTTTCTTTGGTCACAAGTGGGAGTGGGGAGCCTTGAGCAGCCTATCTGTCCCTGAAGGAGTGACCTCAGCACAAGAGCTTATAGTAATTGGTTGTTTTGGACCATTTCTAGCTCTTTTGAAGTTCCCTGTTTATAATCCGCCTCTGAGCATTTTTTTCTGGCTATACTACTTAGAAACAGCTCCTCGTGGTCCTGCAGAGTGGTCCTAGCAGCAGAGAATTGAGAAAAGCGACTGCTTTCCTGATTTAAGTATTTTTTGCTGTTTTTATCTAAAATACTTTCTCTTGCTTACTTTAAACAAGCTTAAACTGTTTTTTTAGCTGTTTGTTGCATTATATATTATCTGCACTTAAAGTTACATTTGGTCGAAAATTGGTCGAAAGTTTGTTTGTTTGTTTGTTAAATTTAACTGTTGAGGCTGCCCACTAAAGTGTGCTAGCCTGTGTAACTAATTTATTACTGTTTACTGCATTTCTGTGTGCTTTCTATCTCAAAAACAAAAAAAAAAAAACAAAAAAAATATCCTTGTTTTTCCGCCTCTCCTTGACTAGTTTAGACCAGTATACAGGCTTTGCTGTATTCTGGGCTGTGGTGTAGTTCCTGTGTTGTCCATTGCCTTACTTGGACAGAAGGAAGTTTCTTTGTTCACCAGTGGGAGTGGGGAGCCTTGAGCAGCCTATATGTCCCTGAAGGAGTGACCTCAGCACAAGAGCTTGTAGTAATTGGTTTTTTTGGACCATTTCTAGCTCTTTTTAAGGTTCCAGTCTGCTCTTCAAATTTTCCCTTAAGAAAGCTCTACTCTTATAATAATCAGTCTACTCACTTTATTATAAGCCTAGCACTTGTTCTCAAAACCTCTCTTCTAAGAAAGCACTCTCAAACTAAAGAAAGCACTACATCCACCTACCACCCCTATGAGTACCCACTTCCCTTAAAGGCACAGCACTCCCTTATAATATTCTAGCATGTCGAGTGGTAGATTACTAGCATCCTCTCCGGTTCAGCTGGTTAATCTGGGAATCTTGAGACAATGCTACAATTGTCTCATGTACACAGACAACCCTCTCCTCCTCCCAACAAACACAAATACATGTGAGAGATGCAACTATATAGCCAAACTGGAGGCTGAACTCTCTCAACTCAGGACTGGCAAGACCAGACAGGAGGAGAAGGTAACCACACACACAGCAAACCCAGTCCCACATAGACCTACCACAACTGCAAACCAAACACATAATAACTTAAAGACATACTCTGAGGCTCTAACAAAAACTTACCAAAACAATAGAGGCTCCCAAAGCAGACACCCAAAAATCCACCACCTCAAAACACAACACATGCAACACATACTTCAATAAATCAGTGTGTCAAATAATCACAGCCCTTAAGGCCAAACACTATGCCTGATACACTAGTAATAGGTGACTCTATAGTCAGACACACTGACATTCCGCTTACCAGGCTGAACAAGGAGAGGGTAACGGTGAGCTGCCTATCGGGAGCTAGGATCCGCCACATAACACACGCACTCAGGTCACTCAAAAGCAAGTACAAATATGACTCCGTCATTGTCCATGCCGGCGTGAATAACCTGAGATGTACCTCCCTGGACTACATGAAAAGAGACATAGAGGAGCTCTCTGATTATGTAGCCCAGGCTGGTATGACCCTGACCCTGAGCAGCATCTTGCCCTCACCAAGAATGATGCCACAATACAAAGACAAGATGATCAGCTTTAATAATTGGCTCAATTACTGGTGTCATTCTAGGGGGATCCAATGTCTGTCTGCTTGGGATGACATGCTGGACAAGCCACGCTGCTTCGCAAGGGACAGCTTGCATCTGTCACCACTGGGCTTCCGGATATTGGCTAAGGCTCTTGCCACCCCCATAGTGCCTTTTTTAGGCAAGGCTCAAAAGACAAACCCACCTCCTTAGAAAACAAAAATGGAAAAAAATTAAGGGTAATGCTGCTCAACGCCAGAAGTCTAAATCTCAAGATGCAGGCTCTCGAAGCACTCCTCAGTATGGAGAACATCGATGTCTGTGCAGTCACTGAAACCTGGTTCAAGGCTCCTGAGAGCACCCCAGCGCTACCAGGCTATACCTCGTATCATGCTTTTTGGCCCCAAAACTCGGGCCAAACCAAAAGGAGAGGGGGAGTGTCCATATTCATCAAGGACACCCACACCTCCAGGTTAGTGGCAACACATGAAGCCTAAGAGACCATCCAGGTGCAACTAACCATAGGCAAAACTGCTATACAACTGGTAGCATGTTACAGACCACCCTCCCAATCTCAGGAACCCCATTCAGCCTTCCTGAAGACATTGGAGGATATGAATGTCACACCAAACACCATCATATTGGGAGACTTCAACTACCCTAACATAGACTGGGTGCATTATTCTAGCCCTAACACCCTAGCCCAAAGGTTCCTGGAATTCATAAATTCAAATGCAATGGAACAGCTAGTCACCTCTCCCACAAGGGGAGATAATATACTAGACCTGATCATCACAAACATGGGGACAAAGTGCTCCACACCAGAAGTATACCCCTCACTAGTGAGATCTGACCACAAACTAATCACCCTGGATATACATATCCCACCTCCACCCCAACACAAAAGACTACAGTGAAAAACTTCTCAAAAGCTGACTTTACACTTCTTAAGACTGAGATGGTATCCTTTAAGCCCACTGGGCCAGTGGAAACCACATCCCACAATGCTGAATCCTTCACAAATGCTTTCTACGGACATCTCCAAGAATGCATGGATCATGCAATCCCAAATAAAACCAAGACCCTCTCCACCAAGGGCAGGCATCCTGTCTGGTGGACCCTAGCCATAAACAAATTGTATAACAAAAGAAGGAAGCTACTGCACGTCAGAGCAAAATCCCATAAAGAGAAGGCATCTCTGATCAGCACTAGTAGAAAGCTACATTCTCTCATAAAAACGTCCAAGGCCAACTTTGAGAGAAAAATCACTATGGACACTAAAGATAACCACAAGGCCTTCTTCTGCTATGTTAGAAACCTGGGCGGAAACCCTCAGATATGCTCAGAGTTAGTTCACAATGACAAAAAATACACTGAACCCACAGATATTGCCAACATTCTGGCAGACAGGTTCAGTGCAAATTTCTCCCCTCCCTCACCCCCAAAAGAGGAAATACTTATCCCAGCTGAATGTAACCTCCCTGTCATCTCAGATGTCCAGGTGAGAACCGCCCTCAGCAAAGCTAAAAGCACAGCATCAATGGGACCTGACGGTATCCCGGGTTGCGTGCTACGTAAACTCCAAGAGGAGCTAAACCCGCACATAAAAATGCTATTTAACCTTAGCCTTACTACAGGATATGTACCTGAACACTGGCGTACAGCAACAGTGGTCCCACTCCACAAAGGAGGCACCTCTACAGACCCTGGTAACTACCGCCCCATAAGCTTAACCAGCCTGGTCTGCAAAGCTATGGAAAGAATCATTATGGAACTCATAAACAGAGACATTGGGGACCTACAGACACTTGATCCCACCCAGTTTGGCTTTGTAAAGGGCAGATCCTGCCTTTTGAACCTGGTTGACTTTTTCGACACAGTCACTAGAGCCATTGATGAGGGCAAAGCAGTCCATACAGCCTACCTGGACTTGACTAAAGCTTTCGACACAATACCCCACTCAGGCATCATAGATAAGCTCAACAGCTTAAATGTAAATCCATATGTCACAAGATAGGTTGCAAACTGGCTAAAGGATAGAACCCATAAAGTCAAAATAGCTGGAGCCATGTCAGACTCAAAGCCAGTCACAAGTGGTGTCCCACAGGGCTCTGTCCTGGGACCCCTCTCGTTCGGCATTTATTTCTCAGATGTGAAAACAAACATGGGAGGGTTGTGGCTGACAAAATTCACAGATGACTGCAAACTAGGCACCATAGTTGATACACCAGCTGACACATACATCCTACAGAAAGGCCTCACTGAAACGGACAACTGGTGCCGGAGTCATGGCCTTAAACTAAATGCCAAAAAATGTATAGTCATCCCCTTTGGGAAAAACAAAGTACCCACAAATTATCACATAGACAGTAACCCACTGAATACGGAAAAAGTAATCAGAGACCTGGGGACCCAAGTCGATAGTGACCTCTCATTTGACACCCACATTGCCAAAGTAGTTAGAAAGACTTTCTACCTTGCCCACCTTATCATGAAGGGATTCACATCCAGATCAAAGGAGGTCATTGTACCCCTGTACTCCTCCCTTATCAGGCCCATGATTGAGCACAATACCCCATTTGGTATGTACCTCACCCGGCACTTGCAACAGCTGGAGAGACCCCAAAAGTACCTCACCAAGAGGATCAAGGGTCTCCAACATATGTCATATGCTGCCAGACTAAAGAAACTCCAGTTCTATTCAGTAGCATACCGCCTACTCAGAGGTGATCTGTGCCTGACGTACAAGGCCATGTCCAATCAGGAATTGATGGACATGCTCCACCTCAAAAAATCCAAATCCATCAGAACCACGAGAGCTAAAGATTTAAACCTTAGCACAAATATGAATAGAACATGCTGGAGGGACAGATTCATAACTCAGAGGCTTCCCATACTCTGGAACAGAATCCCAGTTCATGTTAGGCAGAGCCCCTTACTGACTCGCTTCAAGAGAAATCTTGATGAGTGGATGGGAGATCGTAGGTTTACCCCGGGGGTCATCTCTGTGTCACTACTAGACAGAGGCACAGTAAACTAATTCTATTATGTAAGGGGGTCTTCACTGTGTCACTACTAGACAGAGGCACAGTATTCTAAATCTATTCTGTACACTTTTGTACCATTACATAGGGTGGCGTAAGCCACATCACTATGGCTAGGCTTATAAATGCCCCAGGGCAGATAGCCTAGTACTAAACTATGAAACTATGAAACTATACATTGATTGGGCTACTGAGGGGATGGAACATGGTGCTATGTCCTTTTACTTGCAGGATAACACACATTCAGCCAGGAGGTGTAACACATCAAGGTACTTTCTGATGTCAGTGGCACTGTTGTGGTCAACAGACATGTAGTCCACTGCAATCACACTGTGGGTACTATCTGTGAGGCAATTTGCAGGAGAACTACCGATATAGTGGTTGCTGCCTAGCCAAGTGTGTTTGTGTATGATTCATGTGTGGAGAGTGGTCTCTGAGTATTAGAAGGGTTGCCTATATTGTTCACTAATCCATACTGTCACATAGTGATTGCACATGGCACTAGACATTTAGGGCTGTGGATTGTCTACACCAACCTCTATGGTGTTTGACAACTGTTGGCCTTGTAATGTGGACATTTGGACATATACTAGGTCCTCAATATAATAATTTAGCAAACCCCCCAATGGATCCTGTTATTACACAATCACACCAACACCCACAAAGGATACTGATGACGCACACACTTGTCAGTACTGAGTTTCAAACTCCTACCTAGCTATGTATTGCTACTACAGTGTTAAGCATTTATCGTGTGCACCACTGAGCTTATAGAATAGATGTTGTCCCAAGGTACTTCTAAGTTGAGGAACATCACCAGCCCTTGTAAATACTGGCATTGGGTGAGAGATTTCACAAAATATTTTACCCTGCACACACATTTACATTTGCCAGGAGTGAGGTTCAAACCTCTGTCTATGTTTTCAGACGATTATGTTTGCATTTACCACACACACTACTGACCTTACATGGTTTAGGGCTGCTAACAGGTACTTCTAAAGTGAATGATATCTGCAGGACTGCTAACATCAGGCACTGAGAAGTGTACTAGGTGTAAATGGGGCCACAATCTTTAAGGTAGGAACATGTATATGTACACACACACTTGCAAGGAGTGAGATTCAAACCCCTACCTATGTAGTCCTTGCTACTACATTGTTCTGCATTCATCACACATGCTACAGAGATTATAGGTAGAACATTCTCCAAACATACCTCTAAGGTGAGTGACATCAGCAGCAGTGCTAAAGGAGGGATAAGGGAAGTGTCGTAAGTGTGAATGACCACAAAATCAGGTCTCTACAAAAATGCACACACTCTATTACACTTGCTAGGACCAGAATTAGAACTCCTACATAACTAGTTCGCTACATTGTTGTATTATGCAGTTATCGCAAGTGCCACAGAGATTATATGCTGGAGAGTTGTCTAAAGGTATCTTTGAAGGTGAGTGACATCAGCAGCAGTGCTAAAGGAGGCATAAGGGAAGTGTAGTAAGTGTGAATGACCACAAAACCAGGTCTCTACAAAACCGCACATACTCTCTCACACTTGCTATGTCCAGAATTAGAACTCCTACCTAACTAGTTTGCTACACTATAGTATTATGCAGTTATTGCAAGTGCCACAGAGCTTATTTGTTGGAAAGCTGTCCAAAGGTATCTTTGAAAGTAAGTGACATCAGCAGCAGTGCTGAAGGAGGGGTAAGGAAAGTTTAGTGAGTGTGAATGGCCTCAACCACATTCATCTAGAAACACTGTTAGAATAATATGTATTAATGTATATGTTTAGTGCTTATTAGAAGCTAAAAGGGTTAACACATTTCATTCTATTTTATGTACAGCTTAATTCTGTATGAAATTATAAGATGCTTTTTCAAACTGCAGTATGCTTTCTGAAATTGCAAGATGCTCTCTGACCTAGTATTTGCTAGCACAGCAAAATTCATGTTTATGCCTTTTGGAAATTTACTGAGAAGCAGGTGATTATCTGCTAGGTCAGGAAAATGAATGAATAGTGAATGAATAGAACAATACTGTTTTCTATAATGTGATTGAATATGAACAATCAGCTCTGTTCGTGTTATGAGAACATGCACAGCTACAGAAAAGAAGAGATACATCAAACAAAGACTGCTTGAAGAAATGAACTGTAATCTGTACTTGCTTTGTGCTCAAATTAGCCATAGTGCCTTGAATGGTAACATTGCATAGTGAGAAGTTGTATCTGACTGGTGGTCATCAAAGCCACGTTGTTTTTCTTAGGAAGCTTTTTTGTAAACCTGATATGCCAGCAGAAAATCATGGACAAACAGCTGCTGTGAAATAATATTGAAAGAACTTGTGATTTATTACGTCAGCTTAGTAGGCAATGCCTTGTAAGAAATGTATAAGAATAGCTTCACTTCCTGATTCTAGTTAGACAAACTCTGTATTAGCACGTTTTTGTCTCCTTGCTGCAAGATTAAAGTGCCTTAACCTGAACCTGCCGTGTGTTGATCATTTTGAAGTTGTTTTTCCTTTGCAGATTGGTCCGCCAGACCAGAAACTCTCACTTCGCCTCAGGTCAGATGGGCCAGGTGGCATGAAACCATACGGGGAAGAAACCACATTGGTTCTTCTGCTTTGAAAGACCTCTGACTGAATTGTCATTCAAAAGAGGCCAGCCACTTTTCTGATCTGCGACTGGAGGATGAATTAGTATACAAACCAGAGACGGTCAATCACGGAGACTCAGGTAAGGTGAGATTTACCTTTTTTCTGTTTTATCAAAGACACGGCTCCAAATCCACAAATGCACGGCAGGCGTTGAATATCCTTAACGCAAAAGAGAATTTATTTATAAAAACAAATACAGCGTTTTCGCCAATCAATCTTGAATGGCTTCCTCAGAGAGCATACTTTTTCATCTAAAATCAAGACTGTTTTTATCACTGTGCTAACAATACGTACATACGTCACTTCCTGATCTTGCAGCTGTTTTTTGCTATGATACTTAAAGGGATCATGACCAGAATGTACTAATTCAACAACAAGTATCAATCGTTCCTTTAAAGGACATTTTAAAAGTACATTTTCAACAAACCAGTTTTTAAAAAACACATTATTTCTTTTCTAAAAAAAAGTCCGTTTTTTATATTTCTTTATATCTACCCACTCATCAAAGGGGGAGAAACACCTTCAAGAACCCAGGCTAAACTAAAATTAAAAAAGAATTTAACTCTAACTAGTACCTTAAGTACATGTCATACAGACATTCCTAACTTTTTTAAAAAACAATCAGCCGTGATGGCATTTTTGTTTTAACATTTTCACCCACATGTTCATTGGTCCACTTTTTCTTACTACCCAAAAAAAATATATATATATGTGGTAGTCTTAAACCATATATTAGTAACTAACCAGTGTGACCATCTAGATAAAACCATCTATTTATTATATATCCCCCTAAAGGTTCCACTATCTGGAATTATCAATCCAATAAAATTTATATAATGTGAAATTTATGTTTGTAGAATTGGAATGTATGTAGAATAATAAATATACCAAAATGATGGAACAAAATCTATGGTAAGTGTACATACCCCATTCGTGTACCCACCTTTCCATGGTCGTCTTACTCTGGTTCAGTGGGTGTCTTAAGTTAAACAAACAGTATCCAACATACATTTCACTGTAAACCATACACCAGTTTCATTTTCTGAGATAACTTTTTAGTTTCAACAGACAAGAGATGTTACAGTTCTCGTTTAAACCAGGGAAATTGAATGCATTTAATTTAATTTGCCATTCCAATTCCCTGGTTTCTAATCTAATGGATATAGGCCCTCCTCTACTGTTCTGTGGGATATGATCTATAGCTGTGAAATAGAATTTATGTCCAATGTGTTGGTCAACATGCTTGGCTAGAGCATTTTCGATGTTGTGCTTTTTTACTGCGTACATATGCTGGTAAATCCTCTCTTTAAATTTTCGGTCGGTTTTACCAACATAGTACGCCGGACAACTGTCACAGCTAGCAAGATAGACAATGGATCTAGTTTCACAATTTATCCTATGTCCAATATTGTACTTTCTTCCATTAATGGAAAATGAACTACCTGTTTTCACACAACTGCACCAATTACACCGTCCGCAGGTAAATGTACCCTTTTGTCTGGAAAAGGAGTCATCATTTGCATTGCTTTCAAGCAAGGCTTTTAAATTCTTCCCTTTTCTGTATACAATAAGGGGTTTTGTTCCTAACTTTTCTAGTAATAATCTGTTGTTAGTGATGAAGGACCAATTTTTTTGAATAATGGAATTTATTTTCATAAAGTCCATACTATATGTTGTGATGAAGCTACAAGAATAATTTACTGCTTCATCACTAATAAGAGTTTGAGAGAATTAGCAAGTCAATGTTTTCTGCTTCAGGAACATATACAGATAACCCACTAGCTTCTCTAATCTGAATTTTTAATAGTGGTGTATAGAACCCATTCTCTCTTGTTCTTCACTTCCACTATCAACTCATTAATGAGTCCTTCAGGGTAGTCTCTGTTTTGAACAGCATTTGGAAAAGTCAATCCTGTAAAGGGGTTAAAATGAATTTTCCCCCTAAGAAAAAATGAAACGGGGTTTTTCAAAATTTTTTCCAAAAAAAGGTTTTTTTAAAAAATTTTACTTTCCCTTGCCCCTAGGTTAAAGGCTTCCCATCAAAAAGGGTTGGGGGGAATAAACCACTTAAAAAACCGGGGGGTTTCTTTCCAAAGGGGGGGGTTTTTAATTAATGTTTTAAAAAATTTGTAAATCACAGGGTTATAAAGGGAGCCCAGGGTTTTTTTTTAAAAGACGGGTTGTTTTTTTAATTTAATTGGGAAACTTAAAAAATTTTCCTTTAATAAAACTTTTGGAAAAAAATTTTTTTATGGAAAGGGGGACCTCCAAGTGCATTTTTAATATAATCTTTTTTCAGGATCCCTTTTGGTTAAATTACGGGTAGGGGTTTTTTTAAGAATTTGCCAGAATTTTTTTAACACTTTGGTCTTGTTAATCTAAACAAAGAATAGAAAAAAAAAAAATTTTTAAAAAATTTTAGGTTTAAAAAAACCCCCCAAAAAATTTTTTTTAAAAAATTTTCCAAGGGAAAGGGAATTTAAAAATCCGTTAAAGGGAAAAAAAAATTTCCCTTTTGGGACCATATTTGACCCATCGGGTTTTTTAAAATTTTCTTTTCTTTTTTCTTTTTGGGTATTTTCGTTTGGGCCTTTCCTTTTTTGGGCCCTCTAAATTCCTTTTAACTTTGTTGCTGTTTTTTTTGAAGATCAATCGTCCCTTTTTAAATTTGTTTTAAAATTTTCTTTGAGGGCTGGGGGCCCTGATTGCTTCCTGTTGGCTTGTTAATTTTACATAGGTTTGTTTGGGAGTCATTTTTGTTAGGTTCACTTTTTGGTAAATTTTCCAATGCCAAGAGGAAGTTTAAAACTGTCCACTTAATTGTTGCCAAGCATTAATTCAAACAATTCAAAGTTTTGTTTTAAAATTTACAAATTCAGTCCGTTGCCCGGAAGGCTTTTGTAAATGCTGTAAATCCAAAGTGAAAAGGGAAACCCCAGGGAAATTTGTAATTTTCAAATAAAATTTCAACTTTTCTTTTAAATTTTCAAGGTTTTTTGTTAAAAGAAAAGCAGCCATTCTCTTTTCCTACCCTTTTTGTAAAAAAGGTCCAACAATCTGAAAATTAGGAAAGTTTGAACAAGGAAAGGAAAATCCATTACCCTTTTGGTTGATTCGGTTTTATTTAAAAGGGTTTTTTTTCCCAAATTCCTCCTTTTATGATTTTCCCAATAACGGGGTTAGGGTTTTTTGGGGAAAAAAAAAAAATTTCCTCCCCTTTTTTTAAAATTTCCAACTTTTTAAAAAAAATTTTTCCCCCCGTTTTTTTTTTAACCAAAAATTTAGGGGTTTAGGGTTTCCTCAAGTAATCCAAAAAACCCTTAAAGGGAAGCAGTTTTAAATTAAAAAAGAAAACCCCAAAATTCAAAAGGTAAAATTTAAAACCAAGGTCAAATAAAATTGATGACATTTTATTTAGACGAATTTTAATACTGTGTCTTTTTTAGTAAATTATTATAACTTGTAAGCCTTCTGTTATGGGATCCCGGGTTTTGGAATTCTAATATTAATCACCTTGGATCCTTGATTTTGGAAAAATTTTGTCAATATTGAAATTTTTAATTTTGTTCTAAAAGTATTTTAGGAAGAGACCTTTATTATTTAAATGTAATGCTGATGCAGTCAATAAAAAGAAGAACCTTGATCTTTTTTCATAAAGACTTACGCTTTTTTTAATTTAAATCAATTCCTTTCACAGAGTGTTGTTGAAGCCATGTGTAACATAGCTTAGGAATATTAGGCGTTATTGGGTAATTCATGTCCATAACATGCAACCAGCTATGTATTTAGTTCTCGAACAGTTGGCAAGAATTGGAGCCATTGAAATAAACAAACAGGAACACTGTCTAATAATATACAGTACAATCACGAATTCAACAGAGAATTATTTTAAAAGAAATTTACATATCAATTAAATACAACAGCACTTTGATTAATGTTTATGACAGCAAAGTAATGTCTAGTGTTAAACATTAAGATCATTGACAGAAGTTTCAAACAAGTATCAATGCTTTAAAGGACATTTGAAATTTTTAAACCAGTTTTAAAAAACATTATCTTTAAAAATGTTTATCATTTCTCACATATTTAAAAGCTATAAATAAGAATTAATTATAACAATTAATCAATTTTTTTTAAACATGGTCATTTGTTTATTACAAATTTATAATTTTTTTAAAATTAATTTTAAAATAAATATACCAATTAACCTTATGAACCATCATTATTATATATCAAGGTTCCATATCTGGAATTATCAATCAAAAATTTATATATTGAAATTTACTAGTTTTGTTAAGTAGTAAATAAAAATATACCTAGATAAAAAACAAGTAGGCATTTAAGTAGAATGTTTAAAAATGGTTTATCTAGATGGTACATAGTTATTATAATGCTTAAGGTTCACATATTATTAATATTGTAAAGAAATTTGAAAAAGAATGTAAAATAAAACCACCTTAAAATTTAAGGTACTAGTTAGAGTTAAATTCTTTTTAATTTTAGTTTAGCCTGGGTTCTTGAAGGTGTTTCTCCCTTTGATGAGTGGGTAGATATAAAGAAATATAAAAACGGACTTTTTTAGAAAAGAAATAATGTGTTTTTAAAACTGGTTTGTTGAAAATGTACTTTTAAAATGTCCTTTAAAGGAACGATTGATACTTGTTGTTGAATTAGTACATTCTGGTCATGATCCCTTTAAGTATCATAGCAAAAAACAGCTGCAAGATCAGGAAGTGACGTATGCACGTATTGTTAGCACAGTGATAAAAACAGTCTTGATTTTAGATGAAAAAGTATGCTCTCTGAGGAAGCCATTCAAGATTGATTGGCGAAAACGCTGTATTTGTTTTTATAAATAAATTCTCTTTTGCGTTAAGGATATTCAACGCCTGCCGTGCATTTGTGGATTTGGAGCCGTGTCTTTGATATTAGTTTGACTACAGTGTTCCAGTTTGTTTGTTTATTTCAATGGCTTCCGAATCACCATCGAGCCCGGCAAGCCCTAACATCTTTGGGTCTACGAACTCCAACAGACCCAATACTAACAGCGATATGGCAGGAATGTTATTGGCCATTTCACAGAGATTGGACCAACTTACTTCTAGGTTGGACAATATAGACCGAGGTAATGGTAGGAGTTCTTACCTTGGTGCTACTGGTGCTAGCAACAATCCCAGGCCTTCGGACAACTTTCCTAACACCAGTTACTTGGAAAATCACCCTATAACAGCAGGGCAACGGAATATTAATACCGGATTTGAAAACAACAACCTATTTCAAATAGGACAACAGAATGCTAACCAAACAGGGGTCAATGGACAATTTCTTTTTCCGTCCTCCTCTGGATTGACGAGCGACCACACAAATGAACCTCAGGTGCTTATTGGAGTTCCGGCGTTGGGCGAATGGATTACAGCCTTGGATGCCTTTTCCTTTACACAAAGAGGGTCACAGGAACTACCGGCACTGCAAGCAGACATGGCTGCTACTGTGGACAGTCTTGTAAGTAAACTTAAACTTTTCGATCAAAAACTGTTAAAACTAAGAAAGCTACAGTTGGAAGTTTGTTATTTGAATCAATGTATTCAAGATAAAATGGT
Source organism: Protopterus annectens (assembly GCF_019279795.1). Classification (NCBI taxonomy): domain Eukaryota; kingdom Metazoa; phylum Chordata; order Ceratodontiformes; family Protopteridae; genus Protopterus; species Protopterus annectens. The sequence continues at coordinate 292,464,939 of NC_056740.1, forward strand.
GCCAAAGGGACTACGGAGTTCCTTTTCACCTTCTGGATTACTGACAGACGAGTCCTTTTTATCAGAATTGCGTGTACTGTTTGACCAACAAGGACTGCAATTGCTGGGACTAATGATTAAACATTACACACTACATATTGCTACATTGACTACTGAGATTAATGACTTGGACCAACAAATTAAGATGGACACTGATTTTGTTAGGTACAAATATGACTATGCACGCATCTTTAACAGCATTGATGCGTTGCTGGTAAAACTAAAAGCCAACAAGAGTAAGAAACTAACGAGAGATAGATTGGCGTACCACCAGAACAAAGCCTATGTAAAATTAACTAAGCCATACATACAACAGGAAGCAAATCAGGCAGACTCACCAGACAACCTCAATGAACTAGATCAAGGCCGCCAAGATGACCATGTAGTGGACAATATGGATAACATGGGAGACGTAGTTGATCTTGGGGGGCCAGAAGGACCGAGGAGAAGTAACAGAATTAAGGCCAACAATTACAACAACAAGTCTGGACAACGAAATCAGGGGGAGGGCCAGAAAAACCAGGGGGGTTTTTTAGGCCAACGGAACAACAATTACAAGAAAAATTACAGGAACAGACGGTGGAACAAGAACTAAGTTCGAATAAGGACTCCCAAGTGGACTTGCCCCAAGATTTTAGGGTCAAAATACTGGTCAATACAAAAGGGGACTTCAAAATTTACAATTTCTCCAGTTTTACTATTGAACAGGAGTTAATTGACTTATTGGCCCTTGGTAACACTTTCGTACCTAGTACGCACTTCAACCTGACAGAGACTATTTTAGATTTGAAATGTTTTATTCGGAAATTAAACTTGAGACTATTGTTTTCAACCCCTTACTATAATGATGATTGTACCCTAAAATTGTCTAGTGTATTTAACCCGCCTGTACACCCTGAGTTGGCTTTGTTTGAGAGAGTGTGTGAGTTTGACCTTAGACATTTGGAGACTAACAAAAACAAGTGTATTACACACCAAAAACATAATATCTCTAAGGAACAAAGGGTTCTCCTAAATGAACTTTGCCATCTACCAGTGAGAGTGTTCAAGCCGGACAAAGGAGGGGGGTTGGTTATCCTGGATAAAGTAGATTATATTCAGAAAATGGTTAACATCTTGGAGAGTCCAGCCTATACTACGGCCTCCATAAATGAGATGAATATGGCTTACTCCAGGAACAGGGGATACTTTCGTGATCTATTTTTGGCAGGAAAAATTGATAATGATACCTACCAATACATAGACATAACTACACCAAGGACCCCTATTATCTTCGGAATCCCGAAGATTCATAAAGATCTTAACAACCCACCCATGAGAGCACTCATAGATGCTAGATCGTCTATGACCTACCCATGTGCATGCCTTGTGGACAAAATTTTGTCTAAGTACATTAAAACAATCTCACATATCTGTAAAGACTCCTGGGCCTTCCTTTTGGACATCAATAGACTTCAGATAGATCCAAGGTGTAACTTTCTTACTATAGATGTAGTAGATATGTATACATCTATACCCCATTTGGAAGCCACTGAATGGATAGGAAGCCTTTTGAAGGACCTAGGTGCCCTTGAAAATGAGGTAGAAATAGTAACAGAGTTGTTAGATATCATATTAACATCCAATTTCTTTACTTTTGACAAAAAATATTTCCTGCAAACACAAGGCATAGCCATGGGTTCACCATGTGGTCCATCAGTAGCTAACACATTCGTAGCATATTGGGAGAAAAAATTCATGTTTGAACACCCCATATATATCAACCAGGTAGTCTATTACACCAGATTCCTGGATGATATCTTTATGATTTTTAAGGGGTCAGAACAAGACGCGGAGGAACTAGTGACATATATGAATAATACAACTGCATTCTTCAAATTCACACACAAGTTTTCAACACTTAGTATAGACTATTTAGATGTCCAACTAGACAAGAACCCGGAAAAGGGGTCTTTAAACTCTTCAATACACAGAAAAATTACTTACTGTAATTCATTCCTTCACTACTCTAGCCAGCATCCATATAAACAAAAACGCTCTATTATTAAAGGACAGTTGATTAGAGCTGTGAAGATGTGTACTACTGAGGAGAGTTTCAACAGGGAATGTCAACATCTCTATGACATGTTCAAAAACAGAGACTACCCTGAAGGACTCATTAATGAGTTGATAGTGGAAGTGAAGAACAAGCGAGAGAATGGGTTCTATACACCACTATTAAAAATTCAGATTAGAGAAGCTAGTGGGTTATCTGTATATGTTCCTGAAGCAGAAAACATTGACTTGCGACCCTCTCAAACTCTTATCAGTGATGAAGCAGTAAATTATTCTTGTAGCTTCATCACAACATATAGTATGGACTTTATGAAAATAAATTCCATTATTCAAAAAAATTGGTCCTTCATCACTAACAACAGATTATTACTAGAAAAGTTAGGAACAAAACCCCTTATTGTATACAGAAAAGGGAAGAATTTAAAAGCCTTGCTTGAAAGCAATGCAAATGATGACTCCTTTTCCAGACAAAAGGGTACATTTACTCATGGACGGTGTAATTGGTGCAGTTGTGTGAAAACAGGTAGTTCATTTTCCATTAATGGAAGAAAGTACAATATTGGACATAGGATAAATTGTGAAACTAGATCCATTGTCTATCTTGCTAGCTGTGACAGTTGTCCGGCGTACTATGTTGGTAAAACCGACCGAAAATTTAAAGAGAGGATTTACCAGCATATGTACGCAGTAAAAAAGCACAACATCGAAAATGCTCTAGCCAAGCATGTTGACCAACACATTGGACATAAATTCTATTTCACAGCTATAGATCATATCCCACAGAACAGTAGAGGAGGGCCTATATCCATTAGATTAGAAACCAGGGAATTGGAATGGCAAATTAAATTAAATGCATTCAATTTCCCTGGTTTAAACGAGAACTGTAACATCTCTTGTCTGTTGAAACTAAAAAGTTATCTCAGAAAATGAAACTGGTGTATGGTTTACAGTGAAATGTATGTTGGATACTGTTTGTTTAACTTAAGACACCCACTGAACCAGAGTAAGACGACCATGGAAAGGTGGGTACACGAATGGGGTATGTACACTTACCATAGATTTTGTTCCATCATTTTGGTATATTTATTATTCTACATACATTCCAATTCTACAAACATAAATTTCACATTATATAAATTTTATTGGATTGATAATTCCAGATAGTGGAACCTTTAGGGGGATATATAATAAATAGATGGTTTTATCTAGATGGTCACACTGGTTAGTTACTAATATATGGTTTAAGACTACCACATATATATATATTTTTTTTGGGTAGTAAGAAAAAGTGGACCAATGAACATGTGGGTGAAAATGTTTAAACAAAAATGCCATCACGGCTGATTGTTTTTTAAAAAAGTTAGGAATGTCTGTATGACATGTACTTAAGGTACTAGTTAGAGTTAAATTCTTTTTTAATTTTAGTTTAGCCTGGGTTCTTGAAGGTGTTTCTCCCCCTTTGATGAGTGGGTAGATATAAAGAAATATAAAAAACGGACTTTTTTTTAGAAAAGAAATAATGTGTTTTTTAAAAACTGGTTTGTTGAAAATGTACTTTTAAAATGTCCTTTAAAGGAACGATTGATACTTGTTGTTGAATTAGTACATTCTGGTCATGATCCCTTTAAGTATCATAGCAAAAAACAGCTGCAAGATCAGGAAGTGACGTATGTACGTATTGTTAGCACAGTGATAAAAACAGTCTTGATTTTAGATGAAAAAGTATGCTCTCTGAGGAAGCCATTCAAGATTGATTGGCGAAAACGCTGTATTTGTTTTTATAAATAAATTCTCTTTTGCGTTAAGGATATTCAACGCCTGCCGTGCATTTGTGGATTTGGAGCCGTGTCTTTGATATTAGTTTGACTACAGTGTTCCAGTTTGTTTTTTTCTGTTTTAGATCAGGGACGTGATTTGAATCATCTGTCAGGAGATTTGTTTTGTACAAGTCTGGGACAGAAAGATTGCAGTCTTGTCATAGATCAGGGAACCAGAATAGGTAAGACAGTTATTCTAGATAAACTGTGAAACAGAAAATCGTGGTACCACGTAAGAATAATAAGGGTTACGTAACATTTTTTAACAGTCAGAACAAAATGGGTAATAAGTGCACAAAAAGTTCCCAAGACCCACCGCTAACCGAAGATGCAAAATATATGCAATTACAGCGTGCCGACAATGTTAGATACTATACAAAATGGGTTAATAAATATGAATTTAATGGCAAATTAGAAAAGTCCTCGCTTATTAAACTTGTCAAACAGCTTAAAACTGATGCAAAAGGTCAGGTAAAAAAGCAATGTCAATTGGGTATTCCTCAGGCACACAGGTGGATTGAGGAAGCAAACCATAGGGAGCAAAAAAGTAATAATTCAAAAGCTATGTTTCTAGATAAAGAAGACAATAATTTGGTAATAGCATCAGCCCCTCCACCCGCTCCACTTTCTGCACCAGAATATGAAGCGAGTGGACAAGCTGGTCCACCTCCACTATACCCGGCTGTTACCACAAAGCCAAGACCGTATGTTAGAGATCCCATTGAGACTAGGTCTCGAACACGTAACTTAAGAGGGGATACTGAGTTATATGAAATAAACAAAAATTCATGAGCTATGAGTGAAGAAGAGATATGTCCACTCATAGAATTACCAAATCCTCAGGCAGGGCAGGCAGGACAGGACCTGACTCTCCTAGTGTATAGACCGTGGACACCAGAAGACATCCGGAAAGCCACAGAGGGAATTCCCCATCCAAAAGTTAATTTTAGAAAATTCTTAGAAGACTTACAGGGCATGAGGTTAAGTTATCATTTAAATAGAGAAGAAGTAGACAAAGTAGTCAGACAGATCATAGGTCCAGATTGGCACATGATCAGTGGCAACTGGAATCCTCGTGACGCAGAACATAAGCCACTCCCACATAGTAACGCAGACCTGGATAACAGAGTGAAAGGTCTAACAGACTGAATCTCTGAGAAGTGGAAGCCTAGGGCAGACTGGACTTGCATTAATCAATGCATTCAACAGGAAGGTAAAACTGTTGACAGATATTATGCTAGATTATTAGAGTGTTTTAACAACCATTGTGGAATGCAGGTACCTGAAGATCAAACACATGATTCCCCATATGAGCAGCAATTAAAGAATGCATTTTTGAAAGGCAGTATTTTGCCTATAAGCAGCTTTATTACAAAGCACATGGTATACCATCATACAAGTAGATTACAGTCACTACATGAATATGCTAGGCATGCCAAAAGGCATTTTAACAGTAAAAAGAAAAAGAAAGCCCAAGTATTTGCTGTAGAAGACGGATCAGAGGTTTATGTAGTACAGTCTGGAAAAAAGGGCAAGAAAAATGCCCAGGGAAACTGATAAATGATCAGAAGAGTTTGAAGAGAGAAAGAAAAGGGGTGAATGTTTTAAATGCGGAAAAAAGGGACATTTAGCAAGGGATTGCAAGCAAAACAAGAAGGTAGCCATGGAAGATAAGGAGGGTGAGGACTGACTATATGATAGTCAAGAATCACTAGAAGGCAATAACCAAGAATAGACAAATGCAAATGTGATAGAGGGAATAGAGGATGTGGTAGAAGAAATAGAGGAAGTACAAGAAATCACTGATGGTGAAGAAAGTGAAATTTTGGACATAGCATTATTGAGCCTAGAGCTCTATTTAGCAGACACAAAACTGGAAGTTACACTTCTGGTAGAGGGGAGGGAAGCTAAATTCCTGTGTGACTCAGGGGCTTCACGAACCCTGATACATCCTTCCAAACTACCAGAAAATTCAGAATCACTTGATTACATATTAGTGAAAGCAGCTAATGGACAGCTATATCGGGAGCCACTCTCCCATAACATAGCAATAACTGACCCTGTTTTAGGGATGACCCAGAAAAGCAAAATTGTTGTTTCTGCAAAATGCCCAGTGAACCTTTTGGGCAGAGATCTTATGCAGATATTTGGCATAGCAGTAGTACCGACTATCAGGGTATGGAAGCACAGCGACAAATGGATACTTTTGTGGTGCGACCGGAGGGTGAAACATTTTATTGGTACAGCCAGGACTTAGTCACGATTGGTCCAGGGGCAGTAACCGAAGAACTGATGAGTGTAGCCATCAGTAAGTCCCCCTCCCTTGACACTGATAAACAGCGTTTGTTGCACTGTACTCTGTATTATTGTAGCACACCAGAACCTGATAAGGAATATGAGCAAGAACTGTTTAAAAAACATGCAAACAGATTAGTATTACATAATCTGTACTGGGACACAGAAGGGAACAGTGTAGTTAGCTCTTCATTGCCCCAGGAATTCTTTGCACTCTATAAATCTAATCAATTACCACATGTTAGTTTAACTAAGGACAAGAATGTGAAATGGGCAGATCTTGGAGAAAAAGTCACGAAGTGGGAAAAACAGAGTTAGAATTGTCAGAACAGGGAGTACAAAAGCAGAAGTTAAATTGGATAACGCAGACACACCCAGCTGTACACTTGCAGTCTAGCGAGGACAGCTGATTAGCACTCTTACTAGAAGAGGAAGAAAAAGCTTTACAGAGCATACCAGAAACTCTCTGGTCAACAGGGAAATCAGATGTAGGACTAATTTGTACAGCAGGACCAGTTACTATTACACCAAAATCAGCATTTAGACCTCAAAAGAGACAGTATCCCTTAAGAAAGGATGCAGAAGTAGGAATCAAACCTATAATAGCAGCTTTACTTAAGGAAGGAGTACTGGTAGAATCTCCCGATTCACCATGTAACACACCCTTATTTCCTGACAGGAAAGCAAACAGAGAATGGCGTATGGTCCAAGACTTACAAGCTGTAAATGATGCAGTAATACCTAGAGCACTTACGGTGCCAGATCCACACACCCTATTGAATGATTTGAAGCCACAACAGAAGTATTTTTCTGTGGTAGATATTAGCAATGCGTTCTTTTCGATACCGATACACCCTGACAGCCAACATTGGTTTGCATTCACATTTCAGGGGAAAAGGTATACATACACACGACTACCACAGGAGTATTGTGAAAGTCCAACAATATTTGCACAGGAGATGGCAAGCAACTTGGCGGGATTTAGCCCACCAAGAGGCAGTCAAATTTTACTTTATGTAGACGACATCCTGCTGGCAGCCCCCACCCAGCAAGAATGCAGAGAAGATACCATAGCATTACTACAATTTCTAGCCACTCCAGGACATAAAGTAAACAAAAACAAATTGCAGCTTTGGAGAAAGCAGGTTAAATACCTGGGATATGTAATATCCAAAGAAGGCAGAACATTAGATGAAGATAGGAAAATAGCAATTTTACAAGCACCCAAACCGACTACCAAGAAGGAAATGATGTCCTTCCTGGGCATGACTAATTTCTGTCGGAGCTGGATTCCAAACTATGCCTTGGAGTCTGCTCCACTGACCAACTTGATATACAAGAAACCTATAGCAGCACAATATTTATTACAATGGACACCAGAAGCAGAATCAGCTTTCTGCAAACTGAAACAACTGATAGCATCCTCATTAGTTTTAGGATTACCAAACTATCATAAACGTTTTTCCAAACTGTAGATTGTAAGCAAGGTTACATGACATCAGTGTTAACACAGCAACATGGGGATAAGCAACACCCCATAGCTTATTATTCATCACAGCTGGACCTAGTGGCGCGATCCCTGCACCACTGTGTACAAGCAGTAGTTACAGCTGCAATGGCAGTACAGGCTTCGGCCTCAGTAGTGTTGTTCCACCCTCTCACATTGAGAGTGCCTCATGCAGTCGCAATTATTTTACTGCAAGAAAAAGTAGCATATCTTTCTCCTGCTAGACATCTTTCCTGTATGACTATACTCTTGAGCCAACCTCATATGACAATTGAACGATGTACAACTTTAAACCCGTCTACCTTGCTCCCGACCCCTGCGGATGGCACACCACACAGCTGCCTGCAGGAGATTGAGCAAAAGACGCTATCTAGAGAAGATCTAACGGATGTTCCCTTGGATGATGCCGAGGTGACATATTACGTGAACGGCTCATGCAGAAGGGGTCCTACAGGACAGAACCTAGTGGGGTATGCAGTAGTTTCTGATACGAGATTTTAGAAGCGAAGTCTTTACCACGGGAGAATAATAAAGGGTTACGTAACATTTACTCAACTTATCTGCACAAGCAGCAGAATTGATTGCCTTGACAAGGGCTTGTACCTTGGAAAAGGGTAAATGTGTGAACATTTTTACTGACAGCCAGTACGCTTTTTCTACTGTACATGTTTTTGCACAACAGTGGAAAAATAGAGGAATGATAACATCTACTGGTAAACCGATTAATCATGCGCAATTTATTTTAGATTTGTTAGTATCTATTCAGTTACCTCAGAAAGTAGCTATTTGTAACAGGATAGGATTTCAAAAGGTAATGCGAGAGCTGATACAGCTGCAAAGCAGGCAGCTTCTGCTTCAGAAGTATTTCTTTTGAGTGAGGAATTACAACCTTCTGAGATTTTAGATTTAGAAATGTTAAAAACAATGCAGACACTTACTACAAATGTAGAAAAACAGAAATGGATAAAACGAGGAGCAATTCTTGAGAAAGGGCTGTACATCTCCAAAGAAGGAAAACCAATTTTGCCGTCTAACTTGTTTAGATATGCAGCTTTGTTGAGCCATGGGCAGTGCCATGTCTCAGCAGAGGGGATGGTGCAGTTAGTGAACCGAGTGTTCACTGCATATGGATTTACAAACTACACAAAAAATTTTTGTGCAGCATGCCATGTTTGTAACAGGCATCATGCACAAAGGGGCACTGAAGCCTAAGCAAGGGAGTTTCCCAATGCCACCGTACCCGTTCCATACTATCTGTATGGATTTCATAGAACTAAACAAATATGAAAATAAGAAATATTGCCTTGTCATTATAGATATGTTTTACAAATTGGTGGAAGCTTTTCTGACCAAAAATCCAGATGCAGCTACTGTTGCAAAAGTCCTTGTTAAAGAAATTATTCCTTGATTTGGCATACCGGAAAAGATCTATAGTGACAATGGCACACATTTCATAAATCAAACCATACAACAGTTGAGCCGATATTTCGGAATTTCTTTAAAGAACCATTGTGCATACCACCCCCAATCTGCAGGATTAGTAGAGAGGCATAATGGGGTTTTGAAAAACAAACTTAGGAAATTGATTAGTGAGACACAGAAGAACTGGGTGCACTGCCTGCCTCTGGCACTGTTGAGCATGAGAACTGTTCCAAATGCAAAGGGGTTAACTCCTTTTGAAATACTGTTTGGGAGGGCATATTATACACCTCAGTGGAAACCTCTCATGCCTGCAGACCAGGAGGCTGACAGTTCACTTGCAGAATACATGAGATGACTTTTAAGTAATAAACAACTTTTGCAGTTAAATTCTGTTTCAGATAAAGAACAAACCAGACCATCGGAAGCAGCAGTAGTCCCAGGCACGTGGTTCTGGGTGAAAGTTATCAAGAAAAGGAACTGGACCACACTGAAGTGGGAAGGGTCATACCAAGTGCTACTGTCAATGCCCACTGCAGTCAAGATCGCAGAGCGAGCATCCTGGATTCATCTGACACACTGTAAATTGGTTAAAAACTTTGAACTGGACAAAGAACTTGTTACTGTTACACAAGAACAAAATGACTAGATATGGAGCAAATAGAAATGCTGAACAACGTCAGAAGTATTGTATGATCATTCTGTTGGCCATACTGATAACATTAATCTTTTTGTTGTGGCCTTTCCTTTTTCCAGCCACATGAGCTGAACTGAATAAACGTGAATCACTCATAGACTGGCATCCAAACTTTAACACTTACCAAGCAATTAAATATGTGTATGCTGAAACTTTTAATGTTTCGAATTGCTGGATCTGCACAGCTATACCAACAGCATACGGGGGATTATTAATGACTGCTGTCCCCCTAGGGGTCAATGAGACCTGGGAAAATTTGCTTTTTGATACTACAACTGTAAAATCACAAGACAAAATAGCATTGTACCTGCCTGTTACACAAAAGGGAATTGTATGTTTTTACAAAAATGATACTGTTCAGGTAGGTTGGAGTAATTGTAATGTGACTTTTCCTTACAAATGTTATACCAAAGCCAACAATGCAGGTTATATATGTGATGCAAACTATGACTCATATCTTGAGTTGATACATAAAACTATTGATGAGATACAACATAATCCTGTTCTTTTAAAACAACTATCTATTATTGATAAGAAAATGTTTCATGCAGGGCAAGTGTATATTAATACTAAAGTAGAGAATTGTTATTTTGTTTGTGGGAAAAAGGCATACAAATAGTTACCTGAGAACTGGTCTGGCAGTTGTTTTTTGGGTTACCTGGTTCCGGCCATACGACACACTGCAGTCTTGCCTTAGGGAAAAATTTGAAATGTCATAGAGGTCACCAAGAAAACCGGAAATTCAATCAAAAGGCCTGAAAATCCAGTGGGATGAATCAAAGCAGGCTGGAGAAACCATAATTCCATGAAAAACAAAGATAAACTGACACACATGGACTGGAGTGACATTATTATATCGTGGGCAGGTATAGCCCCTGCATATGGCGCAGTGAAATCGATTTGGGAGCTGAGAAAACTGTTCAAACTTCTTGAAGTAATGAGTAATACAACTTTTTCTGCTCTTGAATTAATGACTGATGAACTGAACGCTATGAGAACTGTGGTGCTTCAAAACCGCATGGCTCTTGACTTCACCCTAGCGGCGAAAGGTGGTACGTGTGCTTTAATAAAAGAGGAGTGCTGTTCGTATATTCCTGACAACCAACATGAGATAAACGACCATCTTGAGGTGATTCAGCAAGTGTCGGCCATGATCAAACCAGACCCAAACCCACTGATGGACTTTTTCCAGAATTTGTTTGGGGGGGTGGGGTAGCATCCTAATGAACATCCTGATTGCCATTTGTGTGGGATTACTCCTATTAGGAGTGTGTGTTTGTTGTGGTATTCCCTGCATGAAAAGATTAATCAAAGATTTTATAGACATGTCACTTTCTGAAACTTTATATCAAAGTACTGAAATTGAAGAATTGTTGAAAAATGAAACACTTTCATAAGTTTAAACTGAATGACTCTCTTAACTGCAAATTCTGAACAGAAAGAGGTTAGGAGAAGAAGCAAATGTTTATGCTTTTGAAAATAGAATAAAAAGTATTAACAGGGGGGAAATGTTAGAAGAATATGTATTAATGTATATGTTTAGTGCTTATTAGAAGCTAATAGGGTTAACACATTTCATTCTATTTTATGTACAGCTTAATTCTGTATGAAATTATAAGATGCTTTTTCAAACTGCAGTATGCTTTCTGAAATTGCAAGATGCTCTCTGACCTAGTATTTGCTAGCACAGCAAAATTCATGTTTATGCCTTTTGGAAATTTACTGAAAAGCAGGTGATTATCAGCTAGGTCAGGAAAATGAATGAATAGTGAATGAATAGAACAATACTGTTTTCTATAATGTGATTGAATATGAACAATCAGCTTTGTTCGTGTTATGAGAACATGCACAGCTACGGAAAAGAAGAGGTCCATCAAACAAAGACTGCTTGAAGAAATGAACTGTAATCTGTACTTGCTTTGTGCTCGAATTAGCCATAGTACCTTGAATGGTAACATTGCATAGTGAGAAGTTGTATCTGACCAGTGGTCATCAAGGCCATGTTGTTTGTTTTTCTTAGGAAGTTTTTTTGTAAACCTGATATGCCAGTAGAAAATCATGGACAAACAGCTGCTGTGAAATAATATTGAAATAACTTGTGATTTATTACATCAGCTTAGTAGGCAATGCCTTGTAAGAAATGTATAAGAATAGCTTCACTTCCTGATTCTAGTTAGACAAACTCTGTATTAGCACGTTTTTGTCTCCTTGCTGCAAGATTAAAGTGCCTTAACTTGAACTGGCCATGTGTTGATCATTTTGAAGTTGTTTTTCCTTTGACAAACACACACACACACAATCACACACAATTTTACGTTTGACAGGAATGAGATTACAACTGCTACATGGATACTTATTTGTACTGCAGTGTTACACAGTTATCACAAGCACTACTGAGACTATAGGGCTGAGGGCTAACCAAAGGTATTTCTACAGTGAATGACATCAGCACATCCTGTGATATAGGCCAATGGGATTTGTACTGGGTGGGAAAGGCATCATAATGGGATTATCTCTGTCACTGTCTCTCTTTATCTTCCCCACGTCTCTATGTGTGTATGTTTGACATATTATATTATGTTGGCCTTAGATATGTGTGAGTATTCCTATCCAGTGTGTGTGTGTGTGTGTGTGTGTGTGTGTGTGTGTGTGTGTGTGTGTGTGTGAAGTATCAATGGTGTACAATTTGGTGTGTGTGTGTGTCTGTGTGTGTGTGTGTATGTGTGTGTGTGTGTGTGTGTGCACAGACAGCTGCAAATAACCAATATCTGTAGTCCACTGTGTTGTGAGACATGGGCTTCATTTGTCTAAGTGTAGGAGAATGCCCAATATGACCTTCTATATTGAGTGTGTGCTTCCATTCCAGGGAGGGTTGGACTCCAGTTCAGGATTTTGTGTACTACAGCTACACCTAGCAAACTGTTTCTGCAGGATATCTGTAGATAAGTTGCCAGTATAGAGACACAATGGGCATAACATACGGGGGATACTGTAACTATTGCTGTCGGTGCTGCTTGTGTGACATGTTTGGTTGTAGCATAGATTTTCTGACATATGTACTGTTTTACACTGTGATGTATCATGTCAACTATTGACAGTTATCATTCTATGCTCATAGTTATTTACCAGGGAAATACAAGATGAATGAAGCTGAGACCAACATTCTGAGGCATATAGACTACACATTCTGGCACACACCTGTCATTATGCAGGGGTAGATACAGACAATAGACTGCTGGTTCTGTGTAAATGGTCCAGCACCTTGTTAGTATGCTGGCTTGGGATCCCCTCCTTATGCTTTTCTCAACTTCATGGACTGGCCATATCCTGCTGGGGCCATACCTCTCAGCTGTACAGATACACTCAGGTTATCCAGAGGCAGGACTCATATATCTGATCAGTTTACCTTCACACTGTGGTTTACAAGCAGTTTTGTGGCTATTCATTCATGGGTTTGCAGTCAGGGAGTAGTATGGGCAGACATTAGAGTTTCAGACTTCACATATGCCATGACATCCATGCTTCTACACCCCCCTCTGTTATTCTCTCCTCTTCCTAACATTATGTAAGCAATATCTCAGAGGTATCCCTATAGTTGGGCCTTTATCACAGTAGTATTTTTGCCCTGGTCTACAGTCCTTGCAGTAGGACATCAGGAGGCATGCTACATTTGTCAACATGGCCTTGTATTTGTTTTCTGTTTACTATGTTAGATTGTTAGTTGGGACCCCGACATTCTGTACATTGGCACTATGGGTGAGGCATGGGCCTTTGCCAGAGGACTGTAGGCCATTTGAAAGTGCTGCAGGCCATCTGTTACTGCATTTTTGCATGAGATTGTGTGTGTGTGGGGGGTGCACACCTGCAGACTTTAAACATTTTCAATGACTGTACTGGTATTTCGGTTACTCTGTTGGCTTCCATTTCATACTGTATGGCGACTTATCATGCAGAATGGAGGCATATCAGTAGAGTACACATGTTAGATCTTAATGGCATACATTTCAGTTTCAGACTTCTTACCCTTCAGAACTAGAATGCAACTGCCAGACCTGTTGTAGTATGTCTGTGTAGGTCTGGTGGGGGGATGTTCACCATTGCTATCATATGGGGGCCTTAGCCTAGCCTTTATTTATGGTCATCTACACCTGTCCTGCTGGGTGAGGCTGGTGGTGGGTATGTGACCCTCACTGACATCCATGTGTGTGACCAATTGACACCCACAGTTATTTAGGACATCACATGTACTGCAGTGGGGGTTGTCACCTTGTATAGTCCTGCCTAGTATGTTGACACCAGTATTTCTTATGAATTTCCTGCTGTCCCATATAACTGTCTGCTGCTATCCCATTCAGCTACCCAATTCCATTGCATGCTTGCATCCATATCATACATACAAGTATATGAACATACTACTCCATTCAGTAATTGATAGGAAGGTTGACTTCCCTTGTTGCTGGGCCAGTATTGAGGATAGTGCTGGAGGGCTGACTATGTTGGATGCACATAGTACACTCCCTATACATGGTAAAGCTCAGGTAGTGTCATGTTTGGCATCCCTTTTACTGTATGTGCAAATTGGAGAAAGGTATCAATCCCTGGGTACCTACAGTGTCAGTGTGTGTGTGCTATGCGTTACCTCTTTGCCAAGGCATGGGCATACTGGGCACACCTCCTTCTGCCTACAGGGGAAGGCTCAGGATGTTCCTCCTCTGAGTCCCTCTGTGCCTGTGCTAGCCTTGGCAATGGTGTGAGGCTGTGTAGCCCTGCCCCATGCTGTTCCTGCTGCAGCTGTTTCCGCGGGATCATATTGTGTAGTATGGCTCATACTATGAACATTTGTGTACATGTTGCTGGAGAGTACTGCAAGGCTCCACCGGATTTGTCAAAGCAGCGGAACCGTGACTTGAGCATCCCAAACACATGCTCTACAATGATCCTAGTTTGTGTGTGTGCCTCATTATGGTGTTCTTGTTCAGGTGTGTGTGCATTTCTGATGGGTGTCATCAGCCATGACTCCAGTGCATAGCCAGCATCCTCCACTAGATGGGCATATGGGATGTCACCCTGGCAAATGCCTCATACAGCTGTGAGCAGTGCCAGATGTGGGAGTCGTGAAAGCTTCCAGGGCTGCCAGCGCACACACTCATGATAATGCCCTGGGCATCGCACATGACCTGGCAGTTGATGGAGGGGAAGCTCTTGCGGTTCATGTAGACCCTACCCCGCTCACCGGGTGGTGCTTTGATGTAGATGTGTATGCAGTCTATAGCACCACCTACCTCAGGATATTCTGCTATATGGTGGAAGAGACGCATACATCTGGTCAACACCTCACCAGCGATGGGGAAATATATGTGCTCATTGGCATGTTGTGTCATGGCATCCAGGAACTGGTGGAGTACCCTGGATGCTGATGCCTGTGAGGACCCCCATGATATCCCCAGTTGGTGTTTGGAAGGTACCTGTGGCTAGTATTCTTAAGCCTACACATACCTTGGTATCCACTGGGATTGGTTTCCCTCTATTAGTTCTGTGTGTGAGGCGTGGACGGCACAGCTCAATGATTTGCTGTAGAATGTCCATGTCCACCTTATAGCACTCCACTATCTCCAGCTCATGTAGCCCTGGTAGGTTACCCTGGTCTGTACACTCTTCTCCTCCTCCTCACTGTGGGTCAGTTGTCAGCATTCTCCTCCTCACAACCCTCAGACTCTAGCACATATTGATGGAGTAAAGCAGCAGCATACTCTAACATTTTTAGTTAGTTTTGCCAGTTAAAAATCTTCCATCTGTGTACACCGGTGGTGTACATTTTGTGGGAAAAAACAGTCTGTAGGGTGTTTGTATTGTTTATAGTAGTGTGCTGGGCTGCTACATGTGTAATTGGCTGATTCTGATACATTCCACCTGCCAGCTATGCTAGACATCCTGGATTGCCTTCCTAATGCTGTTTCCCCAACATCCAGTCTGAAAGGTGTTTGCATAGTTTATAGTGGTGTGCTGGGCTGCTGCATGTGTATTTGGCTGATTGTGATAATTCCACCTGCGAGCTATGCTAGTTCTCCTTGATTGCCTTTCTACTGCTGTTTCCCCTTCCCCGTACCTCCCTATTTAAGCCCTGAGGCACACCGCGCATACCCAGTGCTCAAATGTAAACAGTGCTGCCATTTTCCTTTTTTTTCCTTTCTTTTTTTTTGTTTAAATCCCGGTGCGCAGCGCGCATACCCGTTTAGGCTATCTACACAGTGCTCAGGCACATCTGACACACCCCTTCTTTAGCTGTGCTTAGCTAAGGGCAAACATGGGCCACTGAGCTCCAATGACCTTACAGCAAGCATGACACACCCCCTTATGAAGTCATTCAGCTTTTACACTTGCACTGCTGTATTGCTGCACCTACATGGTTGGGTACAAGCTGACACTTTGAAGAAATCTGCGATTCAGTATAACTCCCCTCATTTGCATACCCCAATGTGTAGGTTGTTAGTTACTGCACTAACACAGACCATTTCCCCTTGCCAACCAGTGCTCCCTGGTATTGTTTACATTCTGCATGCCATTGACTATAATGGCAAATGCAGATTTAACTTAAAATTAAGTTTTCCCATTTTTTTTTATTTTCGGCATGATCCCGTTTGCGTGCTGCTGCCCTATGCTTAATCGGCCGAGATCAGCCAAAAAAAAAAAAAGTTTAATTTTCATAATAATCACTTTTCAATGCCAATGGCCTTATATTTGCCTCCATTTTGTCAGTTGCAGAAATGAACTCAGTTATTTTATGAATACGTTTCTGCACTAACACTGTTCTAGCATGGAGACCTGGCAGCTTGGTGGATCACAAAATCATCTCATTTGCATGGTTTTCACAAGCAAATGAGTTGATTTACATATTTGCCATTTTTTCATGCTAGAACAGTCTATGGCTGCTTGTGCACATGAAAACAGTACTTTCACGGATTACTCGGCAGCCATTTTCCATGCAGGAACTCCTACACTGTTCCTGCACAGAAATTTTGGCTTGCTGAATCCTGGGAGTGTCTTTAAAAAAGACAGAAAAAACATGTCTCCCTCCTGTATGTGCTAACAAAAGACAAAGTTGGCTCCACACTTATTGCTGCATGTATCCCATGGTCTGGGCCTACCTTCAAGCCAACTCCTGTTGTTTCTGGCTCTCCTATACACAAAGGAAGGAGCTTCTCCAGGCATGTCCATTAAATATGAGCTTCCAGTAATTATGGCCCAGTTCTGTCTAATAATATTAATGATGCTGTGATAGTCAACAGAAAAAGTCAACATGCAACTGTCTTTAGAATTGTTATCCATAGATTTCTTTAACACCCTCCTGTAAGGACTGCTACATGTTCGTGAATTTGTACTTTTTAGTTCAATTATAGTCTCCAGAATGCTTCTTAACAAATTGCTTTTGTATCAAACCTATATTTGAACTAAAAAATACAAATTCACCAGCACTTAACAGTCATTATAGGACGGTGTTAAAGAAATCTATGCACAAAAAAAAATTAAAGACAGTTGTATCTTGACTTTTACTGTTGACTGTCACAGCATCATTAATATTATTAGAGAGAATTGGGCCATAATTACTGAAAGCTTGTATTTAATTTACACCCTTGGAGAAGCTCCTTCCTTTGAGTATAGGAAAGCCAGAAACAACAGGAGTTGGCTTGAAGGTAGGCCCAGACCATTGGATACATGCACCAGTAAGTGTGGAGCCAACTGTGTCAGCAAATGCAGGAGGGAGACATGTTTTTCTGGCCTTATTTAAAGACATTGATTAAAACCAATGCAGGAAATGACATCAACTCAATGCAAGTGGTTTATAGGGCAACCTGCAATGACATTTAAACAATTTATGTGGGAAAATCACTCAACATATTTAAAAGAAGGATTTCTGGCCATCTTTCTGAAATTAGAGCTAAGTGCAATAATAATGCACTGGCTCAGCGCCTGCAGTTTCACAAAATACACACTGGCTTTAAATGTCAAATCAGTGATCATGTGGACCTTTTGGAACTGGAAGGAAACATCCCTAATCTTTTAGAAAAACGTGAATTACTGTGGCAGCTGAAACTGAACTCTTTTAGAAAACTGAGTCAATTATTATTGCTCCATAAAAAAGCATACTAGAACTCAGAAAGCTTCCCCATTATTTAAAAGACTATTGAAAGTCTGATTATGGGACTGATTAATGCTGATATTACCTGCTAATATTATACATGCTAATATTGTTATAAACAAATATCAAAATTGTAAACATTTTACAATGAAAATAACTGACATTAGTGCTGTTTTCTGATACTGTTAACTGCAATTTTACTCATTCAAACCAAATGCTTTCTTAGTTAGATGCCACACTTGAACAGATCCCCAGGACCTTAATGCTTTATTTTTAACATTTTTCACTGTATTTCCACCTTAGCATTTATAGCTATGGTTTTTAGCCTACTTAGATATTAACATGTAGATTTATACACATGTTCATTAATATTATGATTTTTTTTACACACAAACCTGATGAAGTATTTATTTGGTACAAAAGTGATCTTTGTTAAAAGTATTTCAGTTTATAAGTATTAATATTTATTCTGATAGATGTCTAGTGATAGCTCATTTTGTTAGTCATTTTGCTAGTGAGTTAGTTTCTTAATTAATAAAGTTTTGGTGAGTAGGTTAGCTTTAATAAGCTGTTCTTATATTATATATTCTAATTTGTTTCTAGCTTTCTATTTCATTTCTAAGGTAGCTCATTCTCAGTTTACAATATGGTATTAAGGGGAAGGGGGACTTGGTTAAAGGAATGAGTTTAATGCTTTTATTGCTGTTAACAGAACCACCCTCTGTAACTACTCGCTTGCTCCAAATAACCTGATTATAAATAAGGAATGTTTTTGATGCCTTTCATTGTACTCAACTAGGATCGTTTGTTTGTGTCTTTCAGTAAAGGATATTCCACTTTTAATTCAATTGTGGACTACATACTTTTTTTCAATTTTATTATTTTGTAGTACATATTTTGCAGTTTGATTTGTATTAGTGATCTAGGTGCATAACATAATTCAATGAGTGAACTTCACACACTCCACACTGTGAAGTTTCTTCTTGGTTTGCTTTTGACCTAGTATAGGTTGCATACTGGGTTTTAAGCCACATGAACAGTGAAACGTTGCCGTATAAAGTTGCACAATTTAAAGATTCTGTGAGCATCCTAGTTGTAGTTATTTCCTTTTATCTTGCAACAACCAATAAAAAGCACTGACAACAGAAAAGTCAATGAATTTAATGGAGTAGTAGACTCAAGAGCTGAGTGTCACTGACCAAGGTACGACTCGAGCTTGGCTCTAAAGTCACGATGTTTGCCTGACAATTCCCAAGTACATTTGTAAACAACATTTTAGTTAAGGCATACTGTTATTAGATGTTTGAGCCCTTAGCCCACATGAAAACAAAACACATTTTATTAAACCTGTTCAACCTAAACCTGTGATTCTTCCCCCCAGTTAGCAGCAAGGCAAATACTAATTTATGTGTTTTAATATTTCTTTATAAAGAGGTTACTTTTGGAAGAGTCAGAATGATTTATTTTCAAAGGGTATCTCCCACAGCAAGTTCAAAACAAATGCCATTATTATGAGCAAAAGGAGCTGAAAAAAAGGGGCATGTTATAACCATAGGTCTTCCATCAAGCACACATAAAGTCAATCTTCCAAAGTACTGTAAGCATAGTTCTTAAGTATATCTTATTATGAGGAATGCTCGCTCCTCACTTTGGGTCTGAAAAAGTACATGGTCCTCACTGTTCCACAATGAAATGGTGTTTCAAACATTCAGTGTGCAGTATTTTTTTAACTGCTATATATATGGTAAATAGTACTGAATCATATTAATTTGTCACGAGAATTGTTTTTATAAGTATAAAGGTATATATAATTTAGGGGGGGTGGGAATGCAGCTCCCCATGTGGGAGTATGCAGGGGGGTGCAGCCCCCCTGCAAAAATGGAAAACACTACATACAATAGGTAATTGTGCTGCCCCCTTGGTGAATTTTAATGTGGATGGCATGTCAATCATATGTCATTTGCATACAGTATCATGGCCATTTGGCATGTCAGTCACTCAGGCCATGCCCACTTCTGTGCAAAACTACCGGGGGGGTTAATACAGTAAAAGATTGTCACTACAACTGATACTGTAAGTAGTACTTCTGATCAATAATTAAGGTAGTAGAAAATATGAATTATGAGAGTGAGATTACATGACACTTTTATGGACAAGAGTGCTGGGATTTTTACAGAAGTTAGGATATGAAACACATTTCAGGTAGGGGTGAAGAGATTGCCACAATAAAGAGGTTAGTGTGGAGAAGGCATGCTTGTTGAGAAAGAAAAGATAAATTATATAGAAGTTAAAGTATATAATTTCAAAGTAAATATATTTATATTTTACCTACCTTCATCCCACCCTTCACTATTCCCCTTTTTGCATCAGTCCAATGCCATCATGAATGCCTCCTTGAACACTGACACTGCCTCCCATTCTGATACTCCATTCCTGGAGTGCACAGCCCTCTCTGTGAAGAAGTACTTCAACATATCCAGGGAGTAGCTGGTCCCTACACTCTGCTGCCACTACTCTCCTCTTCCCCAGTTCTTCTGCTCATGGTAACCCCTTCATATGGTATCTAATGTTTATTTTGGTCTACAATGACAGCAGCAGCTCATGCTGTACTAGTCACTGATTGTGCCCTTTCATTTCTATCCCACAGTCTTCTGGTAGCTTTCCTCTAAATTCATTCCAGCAGAATGATGCCCCTCTCTCTGTGTACTTCCCAGAACTTCACAAATTACAAAAGGTGTGGCTTAACCAGGTCTTTGTACAGCAGGAGGATTACCCCACCTTTTTTTAAGTGTATCAACCTAAGGACAAACCAGACCATTCTGTTTGCCATTGGCACCATTCTCTCATTTTACTTCTGGTGTTTTTCTTCCTGTGTAATTAACATCCCAGACACATATTTATTGCTTTCTTGTCATCCTTTGTACTCTTTCCAGCTGCTACTTAGTGCCAGTATCATATCTTGCAGGTTTTTTGAAGGACGTGAACATTGTTTGCCATCTTACTACCCACATGATTACCTTTTCCAAGTCTTTTTTGAGACTGTTGTCCAGTTATCCTCAGTTGCATCTATGTCAATGCCATTATAAAAAAGTTGACCTTGTTCTTTGCACAAAGTAAATAGTGAAGAACAATGGAACCTGGACTGACCCCTGTGAGACGCTGTTATTACTTTCCTTATTCATAACATCATTCCTCTTGCTACAACACTGCATGTCCCACCATTTAGACATTCTGCAGTCCAGTTCATCAGTTTTTCTCTTTCATCAGTCCCCACATCTCTTTTAGCAGCTACCTGTGTTGAACTAAGTCTACAGCCTTGCTGAAGCCTGGGATTACCATGCATACTGGTTCTCACCAGATTCTACTGTAAGCAGCTCATAAATCTGGGTCATCTGACAACTCCTTCTTGCTGTAAATCCATCCTGACTATTATCCTGGAAGCTGTTTCCTCTAGGAAAGCAAGCAGAATTTGCATTTTGATTCTTTCCAAGAAACCTATAATATCCCCTCAGGACTCTCATGCAGTTTCCTTTGTACTGTTGTTAGGCTGACAGGACTGTGGTTCCTCATTTTTCTGACTTTCTTCCTAATATAAAGTTACAATGATTGTCATTCCTCAGTCCTCTAGAACCCTGTCCTCTAGAACATCAATCCTCTAGTACTTCTGCAGTACCTAATGATTTGCTGAAAATCCATGGAGGGTATTTGCCCACTCAGTGGACAAATTCTTAGGGGTCCATGGGTTCAGCTCAGTAGGGTCACTTGCCTTATCCTCCCTTAAGGCAGCCATTCCTCTCCCCACTTCTTGATCTAACCAGATGTCTGTCCATAGCTCTTTCCTCTTCCTAGAAACCTCACACTGTTTTCTCTAACTTTAGATTCTTACCATTAACCCAGTCTGAAACACACAGTTGCATAATAAATTGTGGTTAATGTCACTTTTGCCATATCAAGATTCATAATAAATTACACAAAGACAGTGTCTGTGGTCCAGCATCACTGAGATGCATACTCAATCTGAAAATGGAACTGCATACTAAATGACATGCAAATCACCAGTTGGCTTATTAGAATTATTATGCCACATATTTAACAACCTTCATCTATTCATTCTTGAAATTAGGGCTACATCATTGAATGCTGCCTTTTCTGGTATAGTCTCACAACATTTGGGGTATTCCTTTTTTGTTTAAGACCTTATTCACACCCCCATTGTTCTATACAAGTCTAATTCTGGTTTATTCACAGCCCCCTGCAAATAAAAGCTTTTTTTCTCCTATTAAATTAATTTATTGTCTCCATCTCTCATCCCCCTGATTTGATGCATCTGGTGGATGATGCACTATAGGAGTTCACTAGAACTCTTCCCATCTCTGCCTTAACTGCCATGTGATTCCCTATTTCAAGACCTTGCTCAGTCTCTCCCCTACTTCATGGGTTGGTGATTCTTCTGCATTCTGACTTTGCACATGGTGCTCTGCCTTTTGTAAGCTGCCACTCCTTTCTTTCCCTTTCTGTCATGCTTAAACAACTTATATATATCAACATTTCCATATTAAAGCCATTGTTTTCACTGCCGTTACCACAGAAATGTAATCCAATGACTGCCCTTGACTCCTGTACAACTGCTGCAGGTCCATATTTTCCTTCCCAGACTTCTTGCACTGCTTAATAAATATTGCACAGGCATGATGTGACTCACTCATGTTTGATCCTATGCTATAATCTGTGTTTATTTATTTATTATCCAAGACTCATCTACTTTCTACCCTTCTATATGCCTCACCAATATTCACGATTCTTGGAAAATATGATTTAAGTAGAGTCCTGTTATAACAAAAAAGCCCAATTTGCTACAAGCCTTCCATACAGATCACACCATTGCACAGCACTGCACCAGCTAAACTGGGTTGAACTACTTAATCTTCTAGTCTTCAACCAATTAATTTTCATTCATACCATCTTTCACCATCTCCACAACTGCCCTGCTCTCAAGACCTAGTTCAGCCTTACTCCAACTGTAGATCCCGTAGATCTGCAAACAAACTTTTACTAAAAGTAACCAAATCCAGTAACAGCAATGATGACTCCCTGTACTCAAACCAAATATCAAAGTCCTGGAATTCCATTCCTCAAACAATACTCAATACTACCAACACTTCCAAATTTAAACTACTACTCAAGGAACACATAACCAACAACTGGCTTTATTTCTGTACCTAGCCAGGCTGAACAAACATCTCTTCACCTATCATACTATACATCTGGCTGCATTCTAAGTCTATCAACCTATACCCAGCCTCCCCCCTCAGTAGCTACCTTCTCCTTCTGGCACCTTACTACAAGTGTTTTTAATGAATCACTGAAGATATTTATTTAGTGCTTAAGTAATTTCTCATAAGTAATAGTTAGTTGTTACATACTGTACTGGAGTAATATTCGGCTGTATTTCTGTCTACTCTAAATTCAAGACTGTGCGGATATTTAATAATTTTATAATGACATGGTACCCATTTGTTTAACAGTCGCACTTTTCCCTTGTTGCATGTTATTCTTATCTATTTTATGAAAAAAAATCTTTTTGTTACATACTATTACTTTCTTACCTGTGCCTTTTATGTTTAAATAATGCACTGTTTAAATGATCTGAACTGTGTTTTTACATTTAAATAATGTACTGTTTTTTTTTTTCTTTTCTGTTTATGTAACAATGTGCTGTATGAAGCTTTTCTTCCCGGGCCTCCACTGAAAATGGGCCAATAGCCCAGTCAAACTTTCCCACTAAACAAGTGTAAAATAAAATACAATAAAATAAAAAATAAATAATAAATAAATGTATTTATCTTTCTTGACCCAGAAAGCCCAACTGGGATAGATACCCTTTTCAATGGAGGCCCAGGGAGAGATAGCTCCAATAATCACATACAAAGGCAATATACAGTATATTTTCATTTTCCACATTGTATATAATATTTTTATCCTGGTTACATATAACATTTTGCATGCATAATTAGGGACTATATTATAAGATTGATGTTTGAAAACATTGAACAACATATGGTTGGCACCATATGGTCGATGTCTTCAAAATTCGACCTTATAAAAAGGCAAAAAAAGAAAGAAAAAAGTACCCTGCACCCCTCACACCCCCCGCTACTTAAATATACCAACTACAAGCCTGTACTACATTGCAGTAAATGGAAATCTCCTCATACGGATATTTCCATTTACACGCTCGAGATTCTGAGCATTCAATATTCTCGTGTCGACAATGTCAGATTCAACATTGTCAGCTTTCGAGAATATAATATAGACCCCATAATTAGGTGTAACAGATGATTAATGCTAACCTTGTATCATACAATTTGTGACTATAGAAAGAAGAGAAAATAAGGATTACCTGTTCATTTGTAAAGGTTGTAACAGACAGAAATACAAAGAAAAACAAGGGGAGATAAAGATGGACATTTGGGTTAAGATTAGTAAGCATTGGTACTATATGGGAGAATGAGGATTAATTAGAAGTAGGTAGTTAAGAAATACAATCAGTTAAATATTTACAGTAGTAGATAGAAGGGAAAGTGTAATAACCACCATGTGAGAATTTAGTACAGAGCAGCTATGGTTTTGTTATAGGTATTGCAGATTGTATTTTCTATAGGGTCGTAAATTATCTGGGTGTAGAGCAAGAGCAGAGCCAAGTGCCTTGTAGATGCTGTTTTAGCAGATTTTTAAAGCATTTGTTGTTTTCTGTAAGCTTTAGCTCTAATGGACTGGAATTCCACAGTTCTGAAACACAATGAGAATAGACAGAGTTTCCACGAGAGTTTTTTTTTTACTCCTACATAGTACTTAACCCCGCTTCTGCTGTTGCAGAGTCCCCCATTTTCATCTTATTTTTAAAGGAATGGTGGTGAAGGTGCTCTTTTCCAACATAGTCATGAACACTGCTGTAATTTCTGGGCTACGATGGAGCCTGTCCTTGACACAGAACTTGACACTGAGGCAGCTTTCCCCTTCCCCTGCCATTTGTAAGTTATCTCCCATGTATGCAGAAAGTCAGTGAACTACTTAATCCTTGCCTTCCTTGTGGGTTACCTGTTTCCACAGGTAACACATCTGAGAATGCTACTGCTACTCATGTGCTCACATTTGCCTGCTACCTTCCTGGTTCTTTTTGGTTCCACCTCAGTTATGTCTTTTGACAGGTCACTAATCTCCACATGCATTATAACATGCATCTACACCCTTCCACTTGTCAACTACTCTGTTCACATTTTCTTACTTATTGCTAAGTGTAAATTAACTTTCTTGGGTGGCATAAGCCAGGGAACCTTGTTGGCTAGGCTTACTTAGGCTCTTGGGCCGATAGCCTAGTACCTACCTATGAACCTATGAACCTATGTAAGCCCTAAAACCTGCCTTTAGTGTTAGTGAGTCTCTTTTGCTCCTTTGCCTAGATTCTTAATTCGCATTGTGATTCACAAATACACAATCTCTGCTGTCACACTGGTTTCCTACTTGTTCCCTCTCAGACCATATCAATAACCTCTTACACCTTTTCCAACTCTACCTCAGTCCACATCACTGCACTTCTGGTTTCCTCACTCCCTGCATTGCTTCTTATTCTTTTCATGTCCCTCATGTACTCTTTCTTAAAAAGTCTGCCCATTGTTAAATATTATTGACTCTGTTTCGACA
Organism: Protopterus annectens; assembly: GCF_019279795.1. Lineage (NCBI taxonomy): Eukaryota > Metazoa > Chordata > Ceratodontiformes > Protopteridae > Protopterus > Protopterus annectens. The sequence continues at coordinate 292,490,606 of NC_056740.1, forward strand.
TATCAACCCAAGGTTCACCCTTCCCATTCTGTTATAATTTCATCCTTTCCTTTTTATCTACCTCCTTATGATTATCCCTACTTATCTCTGCCTTCACAGTGGACACCACTTTTTTCCCTTCCCCTCTGGTCTCCTTCCTGCCTGACTGCATCTCCATGTTCGTTTCACACCATCTCTGTCTGTCTCTCTGTAATGATGCCTCTTGCATGCCCACCTCTGGCATCACCTCCCCTCCTTCATAATTTTTCACTGATGTCGTGTCCCTGTCCTTCCAACTTTTCTTACGTCCAGTGCTGTATCTTTCCTGTCTGCATCCTCACCTTCTACCTTTCAGTTCCTGTCTGCTTTCCAACATGCCTATGTTTTTTATGCCTGTGATGTTTGACTATATATAACTATCCACTGCCTGTGTTCTTCCAACCTCTTTCTACTCTGTCATCTGTAATGGCCTCATATTGGCCTTTCCTGTTATCTGTATTGGTGTCATGTTGTCCTCTTCTGTCAAGTTCATCTCTACATTTTTTTTGAATGCCCAGCAAACATACTACCATCACTATTTCTCATATTTGATTCTGAAGATCTTCAGTCTTCTCCAGAGCCCATATCCTCTGATCCTCTGCCATGTCAAAGATCCTTGAGCCAAATTTCTGCTCCATACAGGTGGACCTCATTCTTCTGTTATCTCTAATTTCCACCAGCTTGATGCTCTTTTTTAACCCACTTCATTCTTGGATCTTTTCTTCATTTTCCTTTTTCCATTTTTTATAATTTATTACCACCTAACTAGGTCTTTCTGTCTCATTTGTTTGCACTGTTCTGCTTAGTAGCCACCGGTAAAGATAAGAGCTTCTCTATGTATCACCAAGTTCCTGATTCCTGAGCACCAGGTGCCTGAAATGCATAACTCTGTGGATCAAACTGCTAATGGCTGTTTTCCACTGAAAATTACTGCCAGTGCAGGTCCTATGTGTGATATGGCAGTGCCAGTGCAGGTCCTATGTGTGATATGGCAGTGCCAGTGCAGGTCCTATGTGTGATATGGCAGTGCCAGTGCAGGTCCTATGTGTGATATGGAAGTGCCAGTGCAGATCCTATGTGTGATATAGAAGTGCCAGTGCAGGTCCTATGTGTGATCTGGCAGTGCCAATGCAGGTCTTATTTGTGATCTTACAGTGCCAGTGTAGGTTCTATATGTGATCTGGCAATGCCAGTGCAGGCTCTATGTGTGATCTGGCAGTGCCAGTGCAGGTCCTATATGTGATCTGGCAGTAATTATTTTTTTTGGTAGATTTCTCCCTTCCTTCTTAGGTTTGAGGGGTATGGGGGTTTGCCCCACACATTGGGACATCTGGGGGCTTGCCCCCTGCAAAAAATGTATACAGTTTATTTTTTTTTTGCCTGTGTGTTTTGGGCATGTGATCCGGCAGTAATTCTTTAATGGTAGATTTCTCCCTTCCTTATGTTGGTGTGATCATGGACTTGGTATATATATATATATATATATATATATATATATATATATATATATATATATATATATATATATATATATATTTATATATATATATATATATATATATATATATATATATATATATATATATATATAAAATATATATATATATATATATATATATATATATATATATATATATATATATATGTTGGTGTGATCATGGAATTGGTATATATAAGTTTGAGGGGTATGGAGGTTTGCCCCACACATTGAGGCATCTGGGGGCTTGCCCCCTGCAAAAAAATTCATACAGTTTAATTTTTTTTTTTGCCTGTGTGTTTTTTTTGGCATTCGTTTTCAGCTTTGTGGATCACTGGGTTTTAAGCATTTGGTTTAGTAGGGGAACACAAAGAAGCAGGTACTTTAGCAGCAGGCAAGTCGTTAACACTGACCCAGTCCTGTAATGTTAAAAGGATATAAGCACTAACCTCTTTTTAAATAAATTTTTTTTTAAGTCTCTGTGGTCACTGGGCTATGTTGTTTGTTCTTTTATATATGGCACTGGTGAGTTTATTGAGTTGGTTCTTTATTTTATAAATATATGTATATTTAACTCTAGATATATGATTATATGAAACTTAGTTGAATGCCCATTGGTTTGAGTCACAATTGACTGAATTCTAATGGTTGAAAGTTGATTTCATTGAAACCCTTTTTAGTCAAATTGCAAATAATTGAAACATGTTGCAGTGAGAATCACCCAAGGGAAAATCTTAAAAAAACTGTCTTATTGCAGGGGATCAAACTCACCTGCACACAGACATTCTTCTGATTTAAGTATACTAACTCCATGGTCACTCAGCTGCGGAAAAAAGTAAAGAAAAAAAACACATTACAGTGCACAGAAACCTCACCGGCAGCAGTTATATACAGAAACACCAGTCTGCAACTTCATATATTTCTATATAGTCTACTTCTGTATTAGAGGTCCATGTGCAGCTATGCCACATTCATTGAAATGGACTTCCAATCAAATGGTCATTCCACTAAATGGACTTTAAATCATTTCAACACACTGAGTTGCTATTCAGTGAAATTGACAGTCAACCAACTGATAGATATCTAGATATACACTAAAAGTATTTATAGAAAATGTCAACCAAGTGCTCTCTGCATAATCACAAACAATCAAACAATACCTTCCAGTATAAGACTTTTGCATTTTTTGGAGGGCAAGAACTACATTGTACCACCAAATATCGGTAAATTAACCTCCAATATGCCCCATTACATAGGGTTTCTACTTGTCCCTCGTTATGCAGGACAGAGTTTATTTGATCAGTTTTGTCCTTCAAAAAATGAAAATATCAAATGATCTGAGATTTTAAGACAAATATGTTCATTAATTTCCTTTAATATTTGCATAAATCAATTATTTTGTACCTAAGGTAACTAAATGTTGCATGAAAGAGTATCAACTCAAATGCTACAAATGCTACAAAGGGGTAGAGTTTGTCCTGCAAAATCTCACATTTCCACAAAAAATGTCCCACTTTGGGCATTTAAAAAGGTGACAATCCTGCTCTTATGTTATGTGTGTAAAACACCAAGGAGAAACACCTAACCAGGCAATCACAGTAGACTCACATACTGTGATTATTGCAGTTCAAGTACAAAATTATAAAGCACAGCTGAGGAAATTAAAATTAAATTTAGGGAAATGGGATTGGAAAGTTACTTAGCAGAGCAGTCATATATATATATATATATATATATATATATATATATATGTATATATATATATATATATATATATGTGTGTGTGTGTGTGTGTGTGTGTGTGTGTGTATATATATATATCTATATATATATATATATATATATATATATATATATATATATATATATATATATGATCTAGGACGTTTGATCGAAAGATCAAAAGTGCGAATCCATAACCACAGAACATGATTTAACAAAAGCACTTTCATCGAAAAAGTGCTTTCGTTAAAGCGTGTTAAAAAAAAAAAAAAACACTACATTAATGTTTCTGCAGGGGAGCTTCGCCCCCTGCACCCCCCTACTTTAATATTCTCCCTCCGAGACCACATTACAGTGGGGAAAAGGTATGCCTTGGCAACAGGCATACTTACGCAAAAGTGCTTCTTCGGTGAAAAGCACTTTTCCGTAAGTATGCTCGCCCTTAATGGATTTGGATGTTTGATCTTTCGCTCAAACGTCCTAGATCATTTTATATATATATATATATATATATATATATATATATATATATATATATATATATATATATATATATATATATATATATATATATATCTATATATATATATATATATATAATATATATATATATATATATATATATATATATATATATATATATATATATATATATATATATATATATATATATATATATATATATATATATATATATATATATATATATATATATATATATATATATATAGATATAGATATATGGGTCTACCTGATAACACTGACACGCTAAAACACCGACAACAAAACCACCGACACCACAAAACTGAAAGTTCAAAAACACAAAACTTCACATGCCCGACAAACCACAATCCCGACAAAATCAACAAACAAAACAAATCCCCTGTCCAAAAAGCACACACACAACACAAGCACACCAAAAACCTTACAAACCTACACTAAACCTTACATAAACAACTATCTATGCACTAACCTTAACCCAAACCCTAACCCTAAGGTCCACCACTATTGCACACTCACCTAACCCGTGCCCTAACCCTAACTCACTTAACCCGCCCCTAACCCTACAGTCTGTCACTATCGCACACTCACCTGACCCACGCCCTAATCCTCCCCTAACCCTAACCCCACACTTACCTTAACTTGTCGGTGTTCTCAGCATTGGGATTTTCAACTGTCGATCATCTCCATTGTCGATCTTCCGCTGTCAGTGTTCTCGTCATTGGCGTTTTGCAGTTTTGGCGTTATCAGGTAGACCCATATATATATATATATATATATATATATATATATATATATATATATATATATATATATATATATATATATATATATATATGTATATATATATATATATATATATAGCTATATCTATATATATATATATATATATACATATATATATGTATATATATATATATATATATATATATATATATATATATGTATATATATATATATATCTATCTATATGTATATATATATATATTATATATTACACACACATATATAGATAGCTATAGATAAAGATATCTATATCTAGCTATCAATACATATATGATTACGTCTTGAAAGACTCAAAAGAGAGAATCACAAAACACTGAATGACTCGTAATAATGAATCATAAAACACTTAATACTTCTTCCTCACTAAAAAAAAAGAAAGAAAAAAACTGTATTGTTAAACCCCAACTGTAAAATCTAGAGGAAGTGCTGTCCTGGTAGTGATACTGTTAGGGAAAGGGTTTTTACTAAGGTAATGTAATGAGTAGGGTTAGGGTTATGGCAGGGGTAGGATTAAGATTACAGATGGGTTAGCACACATGAGTAAGGTAGGTGGGACAGTAGCCCTGGGTTAAGTTTTCTTTTACCGATCCATAGATCCAAGTTATGCTTAAATATGAACAGGGATGAGCTTTGTTTTATGTGGATAAGGAGTCTGTTCCAGAGCAGTGGTATCATCTGTAAGATGTAATTGTCCCTCCAAACTATTCTGTTGATTTTGCAGAAGACGTTTATATTCCTGGACTGAATATTTCTGATGCCATTTGAGTTGTTGTGCAGTAAATCCAGCAGTAATGGGACAGAGGATGCCTTGTATGCCAGACACACAGGTTGTATCTTAGCAGTCTGTAGGATACTATGCATTATTTGAGGACTTTGAGTCAGTCCATATAGAACATATTGTTTAGGCCTTGTAACCTTTTAGTAAGGTATTTCTGTTGGCTTTCGAGTTGTTACATGTCAGGACATTTACAGTGCAAAGGGAGGTATTATACTCAATGACTGGTCTAAGGTCTTAATAAAGAGGACAATGTCATTTCCAGATCCAGTTGCAATTATTTGTTTAGAAGCTGAAAAATGTAGAAGGACTTTGTTATAACAGTGGACACATGTTGGTTGAAAATTAGATCACTTTCCACATAAATTCCGAGATCTCGAACAGCAATGTCAACTCTCAGAGGCATATTGTTAGTCTGGTAGTTCCCTTGGGATAGACAACTTCCCAAAGGATATGATAATGTATTTTTTGGCATTTAGTTTCAGTCCATGATTGTGGCACCAGATATTTGTCTGGAATAAACTTTCCTGCAGGATGGCAGTCATCTGCAAACTTAGTCAACCAGAGCCTTAGGGTACTCCACTGGTGACTGATTTCTTTATCTTTGCATAATATCTATGTACCACTTGGCAATCCAGCAGGTGATATAGGGGTTTCTTCTAGTTTATTTACATTTTCTACTTTGCCTAAGTGAGAAATTATGTCAAAAGTCTTGGCCGGGTCAATGTATGAGGTGTATACCATTTTAACCTCATCCATTGCTTTAGTGACACTTATGGGAGAGCTTAAATATATTGACAGCTTTTTTACACAATTTGTTTGACAAAATAGCTGATCAATTCATGATTGCTAAATTACTGGGTTGGAGAATATGCCCTTTCCCTGGTATTATGCAATCTTGGAGTTGAAATATAAAAGTAGCAGGTGTTCGGGTAGGGGCTGCTGAGAGCTGCAGGTGGGCTTATCTCCTTCTCCTTGCAAAAATGATGTTTTAGTTGCATCAAGATCTGAGGTTATGGAGCATATGCAGTTCGGTGTTGACTTTTATTTTTCAATTTTTTTGTGCCCACATTAGCAATGTCAATATCTGACTGTATATATATATATATATATATATATATATATATATATATATATATATATATATATATATATTCTGCAGACAGCCTAGGTCATCTTCAACAAATCACATGGGAAACTTTTACCTCCATTGAAAATTGTCTCTGCACAATTACTGTTAACCCCCCAAATGAAGTTATTCCTTTGCCCTTGTCAGCAACCTGGCAATGAAGGCATTTCTAGTTAGGACCTAACCCAACCTCTTGTGGCTGCCATGGCTACATGCATCACTGTCCACCCTTTTTGTGCATGTGTGTACTGTTGCTTACACGCTAATGCGGGCTACTATCACTCATCTAGAATGGATAAGGCCATATCTCCAGTCCTAGCTGTTTTCTGTGTACTAGCCTCAGCTTGCATTGTGGTAATTGGCTGACTAAACCCACCTCTCCCTCTCCATCTCCACAGGATGGACAAGCTGGCATTGGTCATTCACTCTCATTCTCCCATGCCTGGATCTTCCAGCTCTCAAAACCGGTGGTCATACACAGACTTTCTGGGCCATAGTCATGTCTTTGTCTACCTCACACACTTAGCATCGATATGTAACAGTTAATTGATTTTTATTGATTTACTGTTGTTGAAGTGGCCTCTTGCATATTTACAATGATTTGTTGCAGCATTTTAAATGTGCTACTTTTGTTTTGCATGCTTTGCAATAGCAGTATGAATTAATGTAGTGGTAACTGTTATGTGTGCGTGTGTTTTTTTTTTGAGAAATTTTTGTATCTTAGCTGAAACTGTCAAAATACAGCTTTATTGGCATCCTGAGACTTATTTTTCTAAAACTCTGCCCCCAGCATGAGGTCATGTTAGTTTAACAGTGCTACTAGAGTAGAGCTGTAAATAATGAAGCGTATCATGCTTATTTTCAGAGTTTTACCCTTTTTGTTTCTTGACTACAACTGTGACAAGATAAAAACAATGAAAATGCATTTACAGTCAGTCTTGCAGTCTAATCAGTATCATGCTGGATATTTTACTATTTTACATGGCACAACTTTTGAAGGAATTAGCATTAAGTTTGTGCAATGGTGAAATAGGTCGTTATCTGTTAGTATAGCTGCTGGCGGCCTCATGCTTGTTGCAGTTCATTTTTTTTAAATGGCATGAACAGTGTGTTTTGTTTCTGTGAAAATAGTTACTCATTCATGTATTGTTTTCAAGCAACTAAACCAGGATATGATGTTAGTTGTATTATGCATGTTTCTTAATTGTCCAGAATATTGCAGAATGTCTTTAACTGTATTTTTTATACATGCACAGACTTACACATGCACATGGAACAACTTTTGTAGACTTCATCCGTGGCTCACGTGTACATCACAGTCTGTTTCCGTGATCTACTCCCAGCACTACCACCATTTCACCCTCTCTCAATCACCCTCCAAATAGTGTCAGGAATATTTCCTGATTGAAATTGGATTATTGGGAAAGTCCAACTTGGTAGGAGTTCAATTTCAGCAAAGGGTCAGGGAGAAAAGCTCTGAAGTTTTACAAAACATTTTAAGAATAATAATTTTGCAGTCTTTAAAAATAATATGAAATACAAATACAATTTAAATAATTATACCAGATTAGACATAATATGAAAATATTGGTTAAGAATAGACACAAGCTATGTAACAATGATATAATAGTTAGAGAAAGTTTAGCCTATATATAGAGAAATTAAAGGTTAGTATAATACAAACAGGAATTGCAGTACGATATGAGAGAAAAGCAGGCTTATGGTATAATTAGAGAGAAAGCCAGGGAGAGAAATTCATAGAAGTAAGAATGAGAGTGAGGAATGGAGTGTAAGGAGATGTAGGGTATGAATAAGAATTTGTCCACATTTAGGGATATAGTTCATTCTGGTGCTGAGCAAGAACAGGGCCAGCTTTTGGCTAGTAAGTCTTTCAGAATAGTTTTGAATTACGGGAGGAAGAATATTGACCTGATGCATAGAAATAAGGATTTTCAGGCCTTTGCAACATGGTACAAGTACAGACAATGCCCAACAGATTTGATAGGTTTGTGGACAGACAGAAATTTTGGGTCAGTGGATCAGAATGCCCAACTGGGAACATAGATGTATAAAATGTTATTTAGTGCTGGACAAGCAGATGGATTCTGAATAATTTTATAGGTGGTAAGAAGCTGTATACATGTTAGTTGATGGGGTTCTAACCAATAAGGATTTTTAGTTCAGTACAATGGTGGGTTCTGAAAGGGATATTTTCTGCAAATTTAACAACTTTGTTACAGCATTGATCAAGTTTTGATAATATAGTATAAGGAATAAGCCTTTGTTCACTTGTAAATTGTAGTATGTACCTGTCCAATTGTTTGTACTACATTTTCTTCAGGAAAAAAAAAACAAAAAAATGTTCACACATCATACGGGAGAAGTGAATCAATGCCCCAAATTTCATTTCTTTGTCTGAGAACAACTGTGTGTGTGTGTGTGTGTGTGTGTGTCCATGTGTGTGTGTGTGTGTGTGTGTGTGTGTGTGTGTGTGTGTGTGTGTGTGTGTGTGTGCGTGTGTGTATGTATGTGTACGTATGTGTGTGCACATGTGTGTGTGTTTGCGCACGTGTGTGCACGTGTGCGAGTGTCCTCGCGCATGTGTGTGTGTGTGTGTGTGCAGCGCGCGCGTGTGTGTTCGCGTGTGTGTGCGCGTGCATGTGTGTGTGTGTGTGTGTGTGTGTGTGTGTGCGTGCGTGCATGTGTGCGTGTGTGTATGTGTAACAACTGTGTGACACAGTTTCTACGAGGATCATTACAGTGCTCATTCCTAGTTTTTTACTCATAGCTAACTTTCAAACATGCCAAGAAAAAACACTTTACCCATACACATAGTGTAGCTCAAAACATTAAAAAATAACAGTGCACCTCTGTGAACCAACAGTGATCACACACTATGTGTGATTTCCCATATGCCTTTCACTGCAGTATGAAGGTGGGCACATAGCTTCATCATCATCATTATTATCGCTGTCAGCTGAACGTCCTGGTGAACTCAAATACTGGTCATCCCTGTAAGGATCTGGGATTCGAACATAAGAAGTTAAACCAATAACTTGAGTATCACTGCTATCACTAGAAAAAAGCACCAAGTCCTCAAAATTCCTTTCATGCACTCAGCTGACAGTTTTAATGGAATGCCTTACATGATATCAAAGGCCAGAGGGCATTCCGCAGAATTGCAGGGATATGGAGTATCAAAAAAATGAAAAATAAAAGAAAAAAGGGAGAAATAAGAATAGTAACAAATCACTTTATTTACCAGTGCATGCTGAATACCAAATGAGTTAAATTAATATAAATATTACTTGACTGCATTTTACTAATATATTTAAAAAAATTTCCAGTTTAAAAACTGGGACACAGAGGTGATGATCCATTGTTAATGAAGGACTCATGTTCATCTAAAATCTTTAGTAGCCATATTGTAAAACCTGTCGCCCCTGGGATTCAGGTTACTGGATAAGGCTCTTGTCACCCCTATAGTGCCTTTTTTAGGCAAAGTTCAAAGGACAAAATCACCAACGTAACAGGTACAAGCATGCAAATTCTGAAGGTAATGCTACTCAATGCTAGAAGTCTAAATCTCAAAATGCACTCTCTCGAGGCACTCCTAAAAATGGAGAACATCGATATCTGTGCAGTAACTGAGACCTGATTCAAGGCTCCAGAGAGCACCCCTGAAATACCAGGCTACAACTCTTACCACACGTTTCGGCCAACAAACCAGGATTGAAACACTAAAGGTGGAGGAGTGTCTATATTCACCAAGGATATTCACACCACCAGGTTAGTTGCCCAATACAATGTGCCTGAAATTCTCCAGGTGCAACTAACACTAAGTAAGACTGCAATCCAAATTGTAGCTTGCTACAGATCCCCCACCATGCCCAAAGATTCTCACTACACCTTTCTAAACATACTGGAAAATATTAAGATACAACCAAACACCCTAATACTGGGTGATTTCAACTACCCTGTCATTAACTAGGAAAACTACTTGTGTACCAACACCTTTGCCCAACGGTTCTTGGAATTCATAAATTCCAGTGCCCTGGATCAACTAATCCATAGTCCCACCAGGGGCTCCAATATCCTAGACCTGGTCATTACCAACATGGGAAATTGATGCCCCACACCTATGGTCACCCCGTCGTTGGTCAGGTCAGACCATAAGCTAATCACCCTTAACATCCACACCCCCCCACCCCCCAGTATGGAAACCTCCATAAAAATCTTCTCCAAAGCCAACTTCATGCTACTGAAGTCAGAAGTTACAAACTTCATGACACCCATGCAGACGGGAACTGAAAGTTCGACTGCTGAGTCCTACACTAAGGCACGGTACGAGCACATCCACTCATGAATGAATCATGCCATCCCAAATAGAACCAAGATGCACTCCTCCAAAAAAAGGAAGCCAATCTGGTGGTCCACTGCCATACACAAACTTTACAACAAAAGGAAGAAACTGTTGCAGAAAAGAGGAAAATCCCAGGATGCAAAAAAACTCCCTTACCAGCCTCAGTAAGAAGCTAAGATCCCTCATAAAATCCTCCAAAGCTAGTTATGAAAATAAAATTGCCAAAGATTCCAAAGACAACCACAAGGCATTCTATAACTATGTCAAGAATCTAAATGGCAATGCTCAGATCTGCTCTGAGCTACAACAGAATGGCATTAAATATACTGATCTCAAGGATTTTGCCAGTATCCTGGCAGATTGATTCAGTGCCAACTTCACCCCCTCTCACCCCCTAAATGGCCCATCTCAATACTGGAATATTGTCAAATTCTGGTAATAACGGCCACACAGATAAAAAACACACTCTCCAAAGCTAAGAATTCAGCATCCATGGGACCAGATGACATCCTGGGCTGTGAACTACATGAACTACAAAATGAACCGGCACCTCACCCAAGTGTCATGTTTAATCATAAACTCACCTCAGGCTTCATGCCCACTGAGTGGCACACAGCTACAGTTATCCCACTCCACAAGGGGGGATCCATCTTGGATCCGGGAACTACCGCCCCATCAGTCTGACGAGCCTGATCTGCAAGGCCAGGGAACATATTATCATGGAACTTATAAACAAAGACATTGGCAACCTTAAAACACTAGACCCCACCCAGTTTGGGTTTGTGAAGGGCCTATCTTGTCTCCTGAACCTGATCAGTCTCCAGGGACGTGGACGAGGGTAAGGCAGTCCACACAACCTATCTGGACCTTGCCAAGGCCTGACACCATCCCCCACTCTGGAATCATAGATAAACTTACTAAGCTGGACATTAATCCCTACATTACTCGATAGGTTTCCAACTAGCTTACTGACAGAACCCACACTGTAAACGTAGCTGACTCCAAATCCAGCGCCAGACAAGTGACAAGTGGAGTACCTCAGGGTTCAGTCCTGGGACCTCTCTTGTTTGGCATCTACTTCTCTGAAGTACAGGCCAACACTAAGGGACTCTGGCTAACAAAGTTCGCAGATGACTGCAAACTGGGAGCCATTATTGAATCCCCAAATGATGTGGATACTCTACAAAAGGGCCTTACAGAAACAGATGCTTGGTGCCAGAGCAATGGGCTCAAGCTCAATGTCAATAAATGTATAGTTATCCCCTTTGGGAAAAAACATGTACCCGTGAATTACCACCTAGGTGACAGTACACTAAACACTGAAAGTGTGATGAGAGACTTAGGGACACAGGTGGACAGTGGTCTCACCTTCAATAACCACATTGCCACAACAGTCAGGAAATCCTTCTATGTGGCACACCTCATCACTAAGGGCTTTTCATCCAGAAAAAAGGAGGTCATTGTCCCACTGTACTCATCCCTCATTAGACCCATTATAGAGTACAACGCCCCATTTGGTATGTACCTCTCAAGACATCTGCAACAGCTGGAAAGGACGCAGAGATACCTCACTAAAAGAATCACAGGCCTAAAGCAGATGCCCTATGCTGACCGCCTTTAAAAACTCCAGGTATACTCTGTCACATATTGTCTACTCCGTGGCAATCTCTGCTTAACATACAAGGCCATGTCAAACCCAGAGCTACTGGACATGCTACACTTAAAGAAATCCCAATCCCTCAGAGCCACACACTCCAGGGATCTAAATCTTATCATCACAATAAACAAAACATGCTGGAGGGATAGGTTCCTGACCCAGAGACTCCCCAGACTCTGGAATAGACTGCCCATACATGTCAGGCAGAGTGCCTCTTTGGCCCTCTTCAAAAGGAACCTTGGTGATTGGATGGGAGAAAGGAAATTCACCCCGGGGATCATGTCAGTCGCCCTGCTAGACAGGGGTCCAGGGAAGTAAATAGTGTGGGAAGAAATAGCCAGGGAATTGTTATGGCTAGGCTTGTATAGGCCCTAGGGCCGATAGCTTAGTACCAAACTATGAACCTATGAACCTGTGTTGCTTTAACAAAAGGTATCACATCACTTTTGTGTTCCACTGTTTTATGTTAGTGGACTAGGATAGCATAATCCTGCCAGTTATTATCTGTTAAGACAAGGCATGTCTTGAGATACTCGGCATAGTTAATTCCTTAGATATACTAAATAAGGTCTTTAAATCAGATTTAGTTACTACAAAGATGCATAGTCTGGCTTTGACCAATTAACTTTTTCATTTAGATCTAGCACTGTAGTTTTTATTGAATGCATTTCTATTTTATTAGCAGATGGCCAAAGTAGGTCATGGTCTGACCAGCCGTAAGAAACTGGTTGTGCCTTTTCAGTGTCTTTATATCTAACTGTTCTTAAAGTAGCTTGATTTTTGACTTGACCCAACTTGCTGAACTTGCATAAATTTCTTTTCCATTCCCTGCAGCCACAGTGAAGGAAAAGCTAAATATACATCCTGTCCTTGAAGTGCAAAGCCATTAATCTGCAGATCTTATTCTGTCTGGATTTGTGTTTTTAGAGTAACCTTGTGGATACCGGCAGAATGATTTAAGAAGCTGTCAGTTACACCACTGATTGTTTATTCTGCCTTCTCTTTTATTTGTACCTCAAATGGTCAAACGAGTCATTACTTAGTTGACACTTGCACAGTATGGCAATCCTACCTTGAAATGTTTAGCAGTGAACCCAGAAATTATGCCTTCATCTTTGCTTTGAAGATGCCTAACTTCATTCTTGTAATTTCATGAACTTTAATTACTGTTAATATTTTGTCAGCAGCATAATACTTTATTTATTCTATCTTATTAGGCAGTTATTGGGGTTCTAGTCTAAGCAATATAAATTTTTTGTATAGGATACAAGTGTTGTAAATTATGTATAATGCTTAAATTCTTTTAATGAACAGCTTGTTTGCTATAGCCATTAACATGTTTTGCAAAGCGTATCATTTTTGATTAGTTATCTGAGAGCAATGAATTTAGGATGCTTAGGTAATTAATTATTCTAAACAGACAGCAAATTTTGATTAATGGTATTATATGGTGACAATCATTGATGGGTCTCCTACTGATTGTTTTTATTATGTTCAAGATTCACATGTTCTGTTAAAAAGGACATTTCTTTTTTTTTTCTTCTTTAATTACTCTATTGTTTAATAATAAACTTCTTGATGAAGTTATTATCTTGCATAGAAAGGACTCAGAGGAGATAGCAGGTTGATGTATTGCACATAATGAGTCCATGCATATGCAGTGTATTAATAAAGTGTATACTGGTGGAGTTTACATTTTGCCACTGAATGCATGATATGAACAGCAAATACTTGTTTTCTGTCTTTCTTTATTTTATTTCTTTTTTATTTTTTTAATTTTTTTATTTTTGTTTAGGGCAGAATGATGGCAAAATACAAAGTACTGCATACTGCCACACTGAAGACAAATATGCTGATAGCTAATCTTTTGGAACTTACCTCTTGATTGAGTCATAATAGCATGACACTCACCTTAAGTTTTTGATTTGACTGAATGGAACTTTTTGTGGTGAAAACTGTAGTTTACCACAGCTAAAACAACTCAGCTAAGCCAATCAAAAGGACCTTTTGCAGGGATGATTTTAGAAGTGGTGTACACAATATCAAATCGTAGTTCTTAATTATAAGAATTATGTGTACCTTCTTGGTGATAATGCACTTATTTTTTTTTCTAGTCTGGTTAAAAGCTACTCCTTTTGTTGACTTCAAGTTAGAATTTGCTGATAACATCACTGCTTCTATGAAGAGCACATCAAAGCTGTTTGACATACTATAGTGCCATGTCATTAACGGTTAACATTAGGATTTTCAAACATTTTATTGCTTCCTCTAATTTTTTATCTGTCTTGACTTTTGGAATTTCCTGTTGCCATCCACTTTGGGAATGACAGCTCCGGTAAACTAGCTTATAACTATTCTAAGGCCCTACTAATTTGTAACACTTTGGTGCAAAATTTGTTATTTTTATACTTTTGGAGCTTCTCTCCTCTGGCTTCTGCTGAAAAGGGCTCTTGTATGGCCCAGTTGGACCATCCTGATAAACAAATACAATCAGTCAATCAGTCATCAACCAGTCAATCGGTTGTTGTTGTGTCTTTCGGCTTTTCCCGGTTAGGGGTCGCCACAGCAGAACTCCGGTCCACTAATGATTGGCAGTAGATTTTTACTTGCTGAGTTGCCGGCCCTGACGCACAACCTTCAACGAAGGTACGCCCATTCACGCATGTCTCCACACAGAAGACGCTCTAGCTGAGAATCGAACAGGACAACGTCTTACTGTGAGGTGATAATGCTACCGCAGCACCACCACCGCAATCAGTTAATAAATAAAAATCTACTCTGTCTTGTTTATATAGCCCATCTACTTCTTCTGACACACTGTTTCTTCTTTCTCTCTAGATGCTGCCTCTCAAAATTCTCTCTAAAAAAACTCCCTTCCTGTCAGTCCCACAGATTTCTATATACACTATGCCCCCTCTGTGTTGCTGTCATTACTACTCCTACTCCAAATCTTTAAAATTGGATATAACAGGTATATAACACCTGCCTTCTTCCTACTGGTAGCAGACATACTTTGTGCTTCAGCACAGTAACTCATGTCTTATATGACTTCATTCTAGCTTCATGAAAGTTCAGTACATGAGTGAAACCATACCTCTCAACTGTAGAGATTTTTGCAGAATGTCCAGATTTTTGCCTCATATTTTTGGTCCATTTTTTTATAAAACTGTGTTTTTCTGGCAAATTATTGGCAAGTCATCAAAGTTTGAAGTCAGAAAATAATGAAAAACATTTGAGTTTCAGACTTCATGCCCTTCAGAAAATTCATGCTAAAGTAAAACCTGTTAGTCTATCAACTTTCTAAGTTTGTAAGAGCAATATTTAAAAACTGTCCATATTTTGGAGCATTTGTCCACCCATTATTTATGGCTTTGTCCAGATTTCCTGCTCTAACAGGTTGAGAGGTATGGCCACTGTGAAGCACTCAGAAATGTAATTAATAGTGGGGATTTAATAAACTCCGTGCATGTAGGAATAGTGTAAGTCCTACACGAAAGGTACCGTGGCTGTGTCTGTGGCTCCCCCTCGGCAGCAAGCCTTGCATATTAATGAAGGCTCATTACTGAGGGGAAAGTCATGTAACACAGTTACAAAATCAGTGTAAGGTGTGTGTTATAGTGTCTGGAGATGAGTAACACACACTGAAATATAAAAGTTAAATATTGTATTTTCTTTTTTGCATTTGCGCAGCATGGCGCTTAGCAATGGACATGTGCCAAACATCTAAAAATAGAAACCGGATACTTTTAATTTTAATTTCAAAGGTCATGTTTAAGCTTAGCTGAGTGGGTTTGTGCAGTGCGGTGCTCAGCAGTGCTTAAACGTAGCTGAGAAATATATAGAAATGCATATCAGTAGTCATCATATCCACATAGCTAAATGATTAGAGCCAAGGCCCAGTGTGCAGTAGGTGCACAGTTCGAATACACAGACAGGCCATTCAGCCTTTAAATCTGATAGCAAAGTTTTCTAAATTAATTTTTTTTTTATTGCTGTATGTATTGACTTTTGTTAACCGGGTTAGTTCAGCTGGGCCAGAAGTCGATTATCAGTGGAGATCAGAGGAGAAAAGATTAGTTACACCCAAGTTTACAATACCTAAAATACACATTCCAAGATAAAGAAATTAAAATACATTAGGTCAGGAAATATTGAAGTGCAATACATACACACAATAATAAAGTAGTAGTAACGAACAAATAATTTAATTTTTGTTATTTTTTTTAAATGTGGTTTGCCCTTAGCTAAGCCCTTCTAAGCACTGCTAAGCCAAGCCAAACAGTGCTTAAACAGGACCAATTTTAGCACTGCTTAGCAATGTGCAGCTCCTCTTAGCTGGTTTGCTAAGAAAATCCTGTTTAAGCAGTCCTCAGCTCAGCTAAGCTGGTTTATGCACTGCTGAGCATTGCTAAGCATTGTCAGTTTAAGCATGCTCGGCTGAGCTCAGCAGGTTTGCACACTGCTAAGCAAAGTATCACATTATTAAAAATGACCCAGTGGTGGTAAGGGGTGGGAAAACAGTCTTATTTAAGTGCAACAGGCAGGAATACAGCCAGTATCTGTTGGAGTTTGATCTTGGCAGAGACTATGGCAAGAGTTGGAGAGGGTGCATGCTTCTAGGTGCAGTGGTTGGGCATTCAGCATCTAGAGTCATGGTTGGACTCCTTGTAAAAGACCATGACAGTGGCTGCAGGGCCAATACCAAGGGTTGGAATGCAAATCGGAGGCCTGAGACTGGCTAGCATGTGACCTCACCAGTGCAACTGGTATCCCCTGCACAGGTGAGCAATTGCATCACCATTTTAATGACCTTAAGCATAGGAAGGAGATCTCTTGGCCACTTGGATCCAAGATGATAGAGAAGGGAATGTCCCACCAGTTTGTAAATATAGTTAGCATTGTTTTACAATAACTAATCTGCATGTGTGATAGACAGATACACATAATGGTGTTTTTCCTCTCCCCACAGCTGTAGAGGAGAGAGCTTGCAACCTGGAGGCCCATGCAGGATGCCTGGCCAGGTTGTGCCATGAGTGTGGTAAGTACAGATATATCTTGCATTCTATGGTAATATAAATAAGAAAGAGTACAATAGTAACTGCCAGTAGGTATATTCTCTTTTGAGTGTACTACAATGAATGTGGTCATAGACCTTGACTGATATAAGTGAGTAATACCGGGAAAAGCTGAAAGACACAAACAAACAAAACCAGGTACAGTTCAATATAGATGAAAGCATGAAACCTGCTAATGTTAAGGAACGAAAGTTGCTACTGCATTAATAATGTTAAGGAAATAAAAGTTTATACTGTATTAATAATGTTAAGGTAATAAAGTACAACTGCATTCATAATCTTAAGGAAATAAATTCAACTGCATTCATAATTTAAAAAAAAATAAAGTTCAACTGCATTCACAATGTTAAGGAAATAAAGTACAACTGCATTCAGAATTGTTAAGGAAATAAAGTTACTTCTGCATAAATTGTGGAATAACAGCTGTCTTGCAACACCTGCATTATCTAAAGTGTTCATCAATAAAGACTGTTAGATGTATACCGATCACTGTTTCATGTCACCCTAATAAAGCTGTGTTGTGCGAAATGTGTGTATTTTGGGCTGTTGGTCAAGAAATTGAGTATTACAAGTGCTGTGAAGTAAACACGGGAATAATACAATCAAGTGACTGAAGGTTAGCTGATAAAGAACTGTTTTGCTAAAGTGTAGATATGGAGCTGTACTACAAGATATAACGCATTGTGATATTTGTTCTGCACTAAGATCTGAGCCTAGAACAGTAATGGCTAAGGTATAATAGTGTGTTCATCTCAGGATTGTCTTGTGTTAACCATTGCATTTCAGC